>NC_092091.1:91453317-91753317 GCF_045679555.1 Salvelinus alpinus | reverse complement strand
TATTCATGACATTTAGAATAAGGAATCACGTCTATTCATGACATTTAGAATAAGGAATCACGTCTATTCATGACATTTAGAATAAGGAATCACGTCTATTCATGACATTTAGAATAAGGAATCACATCTATTCATGACATTTAGAATAAGGAATCACATCTATTCATCACATTTAGAATAAGGAATCACATCTATTCATGACATTTAGAATAAGGAATCACATCTATTCATGACATTTAGAATAAGGAATCACATCTATTCATGACATTTAGAATAAGGAATCACATCTATTCATGACATTTAGAATAAGAAATCACATCTATTCATGACATTTAGAATAAGGAATCACATCTATTCATGACATTTAGAATAAGGAATCACGTCTATTCATGACATTTAGAATAAGGAATCACGTCTATTCATGACATTTAGAATAAGGAATCACGTCTATTCATGACATTTAGAATAAGGAATCACATCTATTCATGACATTTAGAATAAGGAATCACGTCAGCTCTATTCTTGCCATTTTTAATGGCAACATTCGACAATCTTTGGCTACTGAAAATGGTTTTGTTGTAGTCGTCACCAGCAGGTAAGCCGTCTCATACTTTTCAGGGGTGTATTCAATAGTGCAGATCGTAGCAAAATGTTTTGCAACAAGAACGAGCGTTTCTTTCTTGACAAGTTCAGGTTAGTCCCTCCCTGTTTCTGACGGTTTGTTTCCATTTGGTTCCTAATGAATACGCCTCGGGGCAACGTTCTGTTGCCAAACGTTGTCGATAGAATTAGCAGATATAGAGCCGACCTGATTTACTATTCTTAATGTCAGAGAGGCATGTTTGTTCATAACATCTGAACGTTCCAAAACGTTGGGTCCTGTTCAGTGAACATGCCCCAGTTAGTTTAGTCCCGGGCAATGACTATCATTTCATTCATGCATTATGAATGAAGTCGGTCGGTCGGTCGGTCTATTAAAAGCTACAGGAGTTATAATCTTAATGACGTGTAAACTATGATGCAGAACTTGTCTCTGGAGTTTCCAGGCTGCTTGCTGAATGAATGATCTACAGCAGTGATCAGTCAGTGGTCTGTTGCAGTCTGAGTCTGATGCTATAACTTAGAAGCTTCAGCAGTTTAACATCCAGTCTGTTCTACAAGGACCCTTCATGTACTATTATAACATGTTCTAGTATATAAAGTCTGAATGATCAGTTTTAGCTGAATACAGTCTCTCTTTATTGCAGTTAGCCTGCCGAACACTATCAGGCTACGACATGGTTATTACACTACCAGGCTACGACATGGTTATTACACTATCAGGCTACTACATGGTTATTACACTATCAGGTTACGACATGGTTATTACACTATCAGGCTACGACATGGTTATTACACTATCAGGCTACGACATGGTTATTACACTATCAGGCTACGACATGGTTATTACACTATCAGGTTACGACATGGTTATTACAATATCAGGCTACTACATGGTTATTACACTATCAGGCTACGACATGGTTATTACACTATCAGGTTACGACATGGTTATTACACTATCAGACTACGACATGGTTATTACACTATCAGGTTACGACATGGTTATTACACTATCAGGCTACGACATGGTTATTACACTATCAGGTTACGACATGGTTATTACACTATCAGGTTACGACATGGTTATTACACTATCAGGCTACGACATGGTTATTACACTATCAGGTTACGACATGGTTATTACACTATCAGGCTACGACATGGTTATTACACTATCAGGTTACGACATGGTTATTACACTATCAGGCTACGACATGGTTATTACACTATCAGGCTACGACATGGTTATTACACTATCAGGCTACGACATGGTTATTACACTATCAGACCTTAGAACTTTCCAAGAAATGGAACGTTCCAAAAGGAGATTCTGTTGACGTCATTGACCTAATATGGTGCTTCCTGGTAAATGGACGGGTCCGGCTTTCCCGAGATCGGCCTGTCAGAGGGAGACGTCTTCAACTAACAACTTTTACATCGTCATGAAAAGATACACACTTGATACACAGCAATAACCTGAAAGTGATGTTTTACTAGTAATGAGTTCAACCTACAGAGAAAACACAGTAACAAACATCCATCATGTGTCTTATGGTTCATTTATTAAAAACACAAATACTAAATATTCATAAATGATTTACACGGTCAAAAAAAGTAAACTTTTGGGAGGTTTTTCTGTTTTGATATCAGAAAATAAAGACTTAAAACGTTTTTCTTTTGTTTTATTTTGATAGAGACAAGGACCAACACATCAACACATTAAACAATCTTCAGATGCACTATAGTGTTTCCAGCCTAAACTCATTTCCAACACCTGTCCCTAGATGGTTGTTATGGAAACAAAGGGAAAGTAATACATCATCAACTGATAATCACATCAAACTTTATTAGTCACATGAACACAACAGGTGTAGAACTTAAAAATGAAATGCTGAATACAACAGGTGTAGAACCTTACAGTGAAATGCTGAATACAACAGGTGTAGAACATACAGTGAAATGCTGAACACAACAGGTGTAGTACTTACAGTGAAATGCTGAATACAACAGGTGTAGTAGCAGTAAATAACAATAGAGAGGCAAAATACAGGGGTTACCGGTACACAGTCAATGTGGAGGCTATATACAGGGTATTACGGTACAGAGTCAATGAGGAGGTTAATTGAGGTAATTGAGATAATATGTACATGAGTTAGAGTTATTAAAGTGACATTATCACAACATTATCATTACATTATCGTTACATTATCACAATTATATGCACAAAACAAATGTCATAGGCTACAGTTAGATCAAATGGAATACATATTTACCTCTAATATTTACAACAAATGGAGGTACAAGGATCTTAAAGAGATGCTCCGGTACTTTAGCCACTAAGAACGTGTGTTTTTTTTTAAATCTCACACTTTGGGCTGGATGTTTCAATATGTAGCTAATTCATACATAATCACTGTCTTACATCAAAAAGCCACAAAATCCCAAGTTGGAAAGCGACTTTTGTTGAAGCTGTGCCGCGCCATTTTCCCTCCATTTCCCTCCACATGGGCAATTAGAGTTCTATCTAATGAGCTTCAGCCCCTCGTATCTGAGTGACAGCTAGCAAGAAGCCAGCCCAGGGTTATCCAATGAGGTTGCAGGGCGGGCCACAGCAGAGAGAGAGAGCAATGACGTGGTGCACATATGTGATGTACAACATTTTCGGGGACCACTTTTGTCTTGTAAGTGTTACTATCAGCACTACTGGCTATAAAGTACACAAAAAGTAGCAGAGAATCTCTTTAATGAGTCTGTTGACTATAGTTTATAAATGATCGGACTGTTCCAGCTGGAACAACCAGTTTGTTGTGTGTCTTTTGTATTAAAATGTTCCATCAGTTTATGTTCCACATTATAGTGTTATTATACAACATTATCTTGTCTGTAAGGAAGGGTCTTCTGTCCTGAATTCAGCCTTCTCTTCCTGGACTAAGACCTGATGTTGTTTCACCAGATGTTAAACCTCTTGTCTGTCAGGAAGGGTCTTCTGTCCTGGATTCAGCCTTCTCTTCCTGGACTAAGACCTGATGTTGTTTCACCAGATGTTAAACCTCTTGTCTGTCAGGAAGGGTCTTCTGTCCTGGATTCAGCCTTCTCTTCCTGGACTAAGACCTGATGTTGTTTCACCAGATGTTAAACCTCTTGTCTGTCAGGAAGGGTCTTCTGTCCTGGATTCAGCCTTCTCTTCCTGGACTAAGACCTGATGTTGTTTCACCAGATGTTAAACCTCTTGTCTGTCAGGAAGGGTCTTCTGTCCTGGATTCAGCCTTCTCTTCCTGGACTAAGACCTGATGTTGTTTCACCAGATGTCAAACCTCTTGTCTGTCAGGAAGGGTCTTCTGTCCTGGATTCAGCCTTCTCTTCCTGGACTAAGACCTGATGTTGTTTCACCAGATGTCAAACCTCTTGTCTGTCAAGAAGGGTCTTCTGTCCTGGATTCTGTTGTTGAAGAGTCTATAGAACATGATTATTATTAATCATTATTACATCATTAGACAACACATCTCCATCCTCCAACAGTTGCCCCCAGCAACAGACACACCCATATGATCTCACACACACATGCTCTGCTCACCGTCACACACACCCTTACCGTACGGTGTGTATTGAAGTGTAAGTAGAGACCAGTTGGAGTATTCTGTCAGTCAGAGCATCAGTGATGTCATTGTGGCTCAGGCTACAACAGAGAGAGAGAGAGAGAGAGACATTTGTAATCTAGTCTCACACACACACACACACACACACACACACACACACACACACACACACACACACACACACACACACACACACACACACACACACACACACACACACACACACACACACACACACACACACACACACACACACATACACACACAGGGAAAGCCACTCACTCCAGGACTTGTACTTTATGCAGGTGTGTGATCAGGGGCTGTAGGTGGTGGTCTGTGAGTTGACAGTGGCTGAGGTCCAGTTCTGACAGACCCTCTGAGTGTTCCAGAACCAGGGACAGAGATCCACAGGCCTTCTGGTCCAGCCTGGTCTCACTGAGGTCCAGCTCCCCATCCAGGGCTCTCCACAGGGACTCTGTGTGCCTCAGCAGCCCCTCTTCAATCCCCTCACACACAAGGTCCAGCAGCTGAAGTAGCAGAGCTTTGCTGGGACTGAGAGGACAAGAAGCAGAGACAACATCATGACACAGAGTAGGTTTAACTCCTACTGATAAACTAGTTGGTCAAGTGTTTGTCTCTGTGTGTCTAACCTCAGCTTGACGATATGCAGGATGGGAAGCAGCTCCCTCAGTGCTCTGTCCTCCACCTCACAGTCTCTTAGGATGAGCTGGACCTGGTTCTGGACCAGCTGGGTGCTGTGTTGGTTCTGCTTCAGAACAGAGTTGATGGCCCTGCAGTGGTCAGTGGTCAGACACAGAGCCTTCTCCTGGTCCTGAGCTGACAGGTCCACAGAGGAGGAGCAGGAGAAGTCCAGCCTGTAGTGCAGAGACCTGAGCAGCCATACTGCTATTGGTGGTGATGGTGCCCCCTCCTGGACCTGAGAGGCAGCACAGCACTGGAGGAAACTCAACAGTAACTTCCTGTCAACACTACAGAGAGAGAGATAGAGGGAGACAGAGAGACAGAGCGACAGAGAGCGAGAGACAGAGAGTGAGCGACAGAGACAGAGACAGAGAGAGAGAGACAGAGAGAGAGGGAGACAGAGAGAGAGGCAGAGAGACAGAGAGAGAAAGATAGAGAGAGACAGAGAGAGAGAGAGAGAGAGACAGAGAGACAGAGAGAGAGCGACAGAGAGCGAGAGACAGAGAGCGAGAGACAGAGAGTGAGCGACAGAGACAGAGAGAGAGAGAGACAGAGAGACAGCGAGACAGAGACAGCGAGACAGAGAGACAGACAGAGAGTGAGCGACAGAGACAGAGAGAGAGAGAGACCGAGAGAGAGAGAGACAGAGAGAGAGAGAGACAGAGGGAGACAGAGAGACAGAGAGAGAGACAGAGAGAGAGACAGAGAGAGAGACAGAGAGAGACTTATTTACACACCATCACACATTAAAACACTGATTAACACACTACAACTCTGTTTATCAGGTCAACTCCCAGGCGTTCCCCTTCAATTCCACCCCTAGCTGAGGTTAAGGTTAGTACATTACACCAAGGTTAGGGTTAGAGGTTAAATCAGTCAGGAAGTGGAAAGCCTCATAGTTATATCCATTCTAGCAGGGTCAAAGAGTGCCAACTAAACCTGAGTTGGGAGACTCTGTCCAGAAAAGGCAGGATGCTCTCTATCTCCCCCGGTGGTATGGAGGTCCACAGCAGGTTGACTTTGACTTGGTGGCTGTGCTGCAGGGTAAAACACAGAGCAGTACAGTCCACTCTGTCCAGCTCTCTGCTGTTCAGGTTGATCCAATGGTCTGAAGACCTCAACAAACTGGACACACAGTCACTGGCTCTGTCATAGATCTGTCTGATGGTGGACTTTACAAAGCTGGAACTGGACCTGAGCAAACATGGAGAATGGATTGTTGTGGTTATGTCAAGGTTTTATAAAGATATGAATAATTAAAGTCTATAAATTTTGAATAAATATCTCCCACCTCTTGAATAAAACCTAATGATAATACAGAGGAAAACTCAGAACAACATGTCACTGGATACAAAGTTATTTTCTTCTTTCTAGAAAGTCTGATCAGAGAAAGAACTTCATCCGGCGCCGAAACGAGATGGCCGCCTCGCTTCGCGTTCCTTGGAAAATATGCAGTATTTTGTTTTTTTATGTGTTATTTCTTACATCGGTACCCCAGGTAATCTTAGGTTTCATTACATACAGTCGGGAGGAACTACTGAATATACGATTAACGTCAACTCATCATCGTTCCTACCAGGAATATGACTTTGCCGAAACGGATCCAGTGTTTTGCCTTCCACCCAATACAATGGATCTGATCCCAGCCGGCGACCCTGTGCGACGCCGTAAAAGGGGCAAACGAGGCGGTCTCCTGGCCAGGCTTCGGAGACGGGCACATCGCGCTCCACTCCCTAGCATACTACTCGCCAATGTCCAGTCTCTTGACAATAAGGTTGATGAAATCCGAGCACGGGTAGCATTCCAGAGAGACATCAGGGATTGCAACGTGCTCTGTTTCACGGAAACATGGCTAACTCAAGAGACGCTAACGGAGTCGGTGCAGCCGGCTGGTTTCTTCATGCATCGCGCCGACAGAAACAAACATCTTTCTGGTAAGAAGAGGGGCGGGGGGGTATGCCTTATGATTAACGAGACGTGGTGTGATCATCATAACAACACACAGGAACTCAAGTCATTCTGTTCACCTGATCTAGAACTCCTCACAATAAAATGTCGACCGCATTATCTACCAAGGGAATTCTCTTCAATCATAATCACAGCCGTATATATTCCCCCCCAAGCAGACACATCGATGGCCCTGAACGAACTTTATCTGACTCTTTGTAAACTGGAAACCACACACCCTGAGGCTGCATTCATCGTAGCTGGGGATTTTAACAAGGCTAATCTAAAAACAAAACTCCCTAAATTCTATCAGCATATCGATTGTGCTACCAGGGCTGGAAAAACCCTAGATCATTGTTATACTAATTTCCGCGACGCATATAAGGCCCTCCCCCGCCCCCCTTTCGGAAAAGCTGACCACGACTCCATTTTGTTGATTCCAGCCTACAAACAGAAACTAAAACAACAAGCTCCCGCGCTCAGGTCTGTTCAACGCTGGTCCGACCAATCTGATTCCACGCTTCAAGACTGCTTAGATCACGCGGATTGGAATATGTTCCGCATTGCGTCCAACAACAATATTGACGAATATGCTGATTCGGTGAGCGAGTTCATTAGGAAGTGCATTGACGATGTCGTACCCACAGCAACGATTAAAACATTCCCAAACCAGAAACCGTGGATTGACGGCAGCATTCGCGTGAAACTGAAAGCGCGAACCACTGCTTTTAACCAGGGCAAGGTGACCGGAAGCATGACCGAATACAAACAGTGTAGCTATTCTCTCCGCAAGGCAATCAAACAGGCTAAGTCCCAGTACAGAGACAAAATCGAGTCGTAATTCAACAGCTCAGACACTAGAGGTATGTGGCAGGGTCTACAGTCAATCACGGATTACAAAAAGAAAACCAGCCCCGTCGCGGACCAGGATGTCTTGCTCCCAGACAGGCTAAACAACTTTTTTGCCCGCTTTGAGGACAATACAGTGCCACTGACACGGCCCCCTACCAAAACCTGCGGGCTCTCCTTCACTGCAGCCGAGGTGAGTAAAACATTTAAACGTGTTAACCCTCGCAAGGCTGCAGGCCCAGACGGCATTCCCAGCCGCGTCCTCAGAGCATGCGCAGACCAGCTGGCTGGTGTGTTTACGGACATATTCAATCAATCCTTATCCCAGTCTGCTGTTCCCACATGCTTCAAGAGGGCCACCATTGTTCCTGTTCCCAAGAAAGCTAAGGTAACTGAGCTAAACGACTAGCGCCCCGTAGCACTCACTTCCGTCATCATGAAGTGCTTTGAGAGACTAGTCAAGGACCATATCACCTCCACCCTACCGGACACCCTAGACCCACTCCAATTTGCTTACCGACCCAATAGGTCCACAGACGACGCAATCGCAACCACACTGCACACTGCCCTAACCCATCTGGACAAGAGGAATACCCATGTGAGAATGCTGTTCATCGATTACAGCTCAGCATTTAACACCATAGTACCCTCCAAACTCGTCATCAAGCTCGAGACCCTGGGTCTCGACCCCGCCCTGTGCAACTGGGTCCTGGACTTCCTGACGGGCCGCCCCCAGGTGGTGAGGGTAGGTAACAACATCTCCACCCCGCTGATCCTCAACACTGGGGCCCCACAAGGGTGCGTTCTGAGCCCTCTCCTGTACTCCCTGTTCACCCACGACTGCGTGGCCATGCACGCCTCCAACTCAATCATCAAGTTTGCGGATGACACTACAGTGGTAGGCTTGATTACCAACAACGACGAGACGGCCTACAGGGAGGAGGTGAGGGCCCTCGGAGTGTGGTGTCAGGAAAATAACCTCACACTCAACGTCAACAAAACAAAGGAGATGATTGTGGACTTCAGGAAACAGCAGAGGGAGCACCCCCCTATCCACATCGACGGGTCAGTAGTGGAGAAGGTGGAAAGTTTTAAGTTCCTCGGTGTACACATCACGGACAAACTGAATTGGTCCACCCACACAGACAGCGTCGTGAGCCTCAGGAGGCTGAAGAAATTCGGCTTGTCACCAAAAGCACTCACAAACTTCTACAGATGCACAATCGAGAGCATCCTGTCGGGCTGTATCACCGCCTGGTACGGCAACTGCTCCGCCCACAACCGTAAGGCTCTCCAGAGGGTAGTGAGGTCTGCAGAACGCATCACCGGGGGCAAACTACCTGCCCTCCAGGACACCTACACCACCCGATGTCACAGGAAGGCCATAAAGATCATCAAGGACAACAACCACCCAAGCCACTGCCTGTTCACCCCGCTATCATCCAGAAGGCGAGGTCAGTACAGGTGCATCAAAGCAGGGACCGAGAGACTGAAAAACAGCTTCTATCTCAAGGCCATCAGACTGTTAAACAGCCACCACTAACATTTAGCGGCCGCTGCCAACATACTGACTCAACTCCAGCCACTTCAAAAATGGGAATTGATGGAAATTATGTAAAAATGTACCACTAGCCACTTTAAACAATGCCACTTAATATAATGTTTACATACCCTACATTACCCATCTCATATGTATATACTGTACTCTATATCATCTACTGCATCTTGCCATCTTTATGTAATACATGTACCACTAGCCACTTTAAACTATGCCACTTTATGTTTACATACCCTACAGTACTCATCTCATATGTATATACCGTACTCTATACCATCTACTGCATCTTGCCTATGCCGTTCTGTACCACCACTCATTCATATATCTTTATGTACATATTCTTTATCCCTTTACACTTGTGTGTGTATAAGGTAGTAGTTGTGGAATTGTTAGGTTAGATTACTTGTTGGTTATTACTGCATTGTCAGAACTAGAAGCACAAGCATTTCGCTACACTCGCATTAACATCTGCTAACCATGTGTATGTGACTAATAAAATTTGATTTGATTTGATTTGAACCACCTCTTGAGAGTAATCCTTCCCAGAAAGGGGAGAAGATCTGAGATGTTCTTCTCTAGAAGCCTGTTCTTCCTGAGGTCCACAGTGATGTTGTGGGTTGAATGCTGCAGCAGAGAGAGAAGCACTTCCCAGTCCAGCCTGCAGGAGGTCAGGTCTCCACCAACCTTCTCCAGGAACCACTGAGTCAAGTCCTTGTCCTGAGCTTCATACACAACTACAGTCAGCTGCTGCAGAGTGTCTGAGTTCAGTCTAGGAGGTTGGAACATACAGGCAGTCAGAAATATGAAGAAAAACACATGAATGAAGTTACTATTTCTACTTTTAAAAAACATCAGCTCCAGACTGACCTGAGAGAGAGAGATCCCTGGTGACACAGCAGTGTGATGAGAGAGTGACCCTGGATGCATAAGTCAGTCAGGTCCAGACACTGAACCCTCCAGAGTCTCAGCAGGGACGCCACACTACTCAGAGCCCTGGATAACACTCTCTCTGGTGCCTGGCTGCTCTTTAGGACCAAGGAGAGTTCTGGGACAGTCAGTGGAGTAGCACCTCTCTCTGTCCTCATAACCAGTCTGGACAGTTTCACTGCCATACCCACATTCAGCCTTTAATGAAAAGACAAAACTCAAGTCACTTTTTGAATCTGTACCCCAGCACTTTGAAATTATTAAATGACTATGAGGTTAAAGTGAAACGTGAATAATGATGAGTGAGAAAGTTAGAGGCACCAATATCATGCATGCTAACCTCTCACCATTACAATAACATGGAGGGGTTAGCATTTTATATCATATCCCCAAGACATGCTAACCTCTCATCACTAACAGGGAGATGTTAGTCTCGTGTCTTTGTAATGCCGGATTAAGTGTTATGACATGCTATTCTATAAAATACTTTCTCCGTAATTAATATTACCTGATTGAACTAATCATGTAAATATAATTAACTAGAGGAGGGGCACCACGAAATAATATTTATAGAGCTGTTATCTTCCGAATAAACTCTTAAGGACCTAGTAATATTTTACATCCATAGCAGTCAATATTAATCGTCATCTCATTCAGTCTCATCTGAAAGTTGTAAATCCTTGGTTATCTGCAAGAATCCTGGCTAACAAGTTGAATCAGCAATACAAAATTGGGTTTAACTATTTATTTACTAAATACCTAACTAAATCACACAGAATTACATATACACAGAAGGAATCATACCTTGATTACAAATTACGTCATAAAGGAAAACGTCCATAGCGGCCAGAACAGATATGACAGCTTGTTACATAAAATAAAAGGGGCTGGGTTTGAGTGAAAGAGCGGGAAGACTCAGTAACAAAGGAAGGAGCTGTGCTATCGTAAATACAATATATTATGCATTCTAAATTACCGGCCATTTGGAAAAGGAAAATGCAATAAATATTTACTCTGAGCTGCGCTTCGGTAGGTTGGTGGTAGATGGAAGACCGTGTTGCCCAACTGGGTCCTTTGTCCTTTGAAGAATGTCTGTTGCTCACTGGATACGTTGTAGTAACGTCGTTGTGTAGTAGACGGTTTACTCTGACTGTCCTTCCTAACCTGCGTTTGTAGCAGCTGTTGCTAACTCAAAGGCTAGGAGGTATCACTTCTGTAGTGAATAAGATTTCAAAGTTCATACCAGTCGCAACCAAAGCTCATGCTGAGGTTGGTTTAGTTCTGTAGTTATTACCTGAACCATTCTGACATGTGATCGTCACCCTAATATCCTCGGAACAGAAGGTAAAATTTTCGTCAATGGCTTATATAGTGGAGGGAGAGGGGTGTGTCTGAAAAGTTTATTACCTATGTCTCTTCACAGGGGCGGGCCACTGGTTGAGCAGAGGCCTAACCTTATGAAAACCCAAATCTCTCATTTGGAAGCTAAAATTACATTTAATCTCTTCACAAATAATTTAATATTCAAACATTTGAATTAAACAACAATTCCATGTGAATCCGATACCTCTGATGTTTAGACTTTCCACAGTAGAGTTTATGTCATTCTATCATTGATGAGAATGTGCCAGAGGGCAACCGAACTGACATAATATACCTTAAGTACCACCGCATGTTCAGTTGGTCGGATTACCAGAATATAGTTCAATCCCCCCCCTAACGTCTGATGTTCCAAGAATCTCTATGTTAACCAAAGGGGCTTTCTAATGTCACATCAGTAGAGTAGGGAGAGGAACGGGGGGGAAGGAGGTATTTATGACTGTCATAAACATACCCCCAGGCCAACGTCATGACATTAGCATTTAATATCCCAAGACATGCTAACCAATCACCTTAGCATTTGCATTTCTTTGGAGGTTATGATACTTATGTCTCTGTAGTTTTCTCACTCATCATTATTCAGGATTATCTGTAACCATGGTAGCGTCCACATTAGTGTAGAAGTGTTCAGAAACATAATCTATTCTTATTTACAATAGAAGTGACTCCAAAATGACAATACATTATTTACCATTCATTTCTATTGGGCACAAAATAATCTGAAGCACAACCAAAACAAACAGCAAATGTATCCAACAAGTTTGTAGAATCACAAGCTTGATGTAGTCATTCTGTTCTAGGAAGATGGGACCAAATACTAAACGTTTGATTACTTTAATACACATATCCAAATACTTGTAGTTCACTAAAATGGGTGGACTATGTACTAAACAGTTCACCTGACAGTCACACCCTGATCTGTTTCGCCTCCGAGGCATCCCAGGAAAGTTCCAGACGGCTCCGTTACCGAGTTCCCCCGAGTGTCTCCAAAATCTGCCGATTCATCTCTTCTTCCCGAGCCGATGCAACTAGGCAGGGCTGTCTCTAGCCGAACGGCGAAACATACATACGAAGAGTCAGAGACTCTCACAACCCTTTTCATGCTGTGGGGGAACCAGTCGAAATCTCTCCAGGTACTCATCGACTCTGGGGCTGTTGAGAGTTTCATGGACGCTAAACTGTCTGAACTGAACATCCCCACCCATTCCATTCACGTTGGAGCGCTGGATGGGCGCTCTATAGGCCGGGTCACTCATAATACTACTCTCATAAACCTACGGGTGTCAGGGAACCACAGCGAGACGATCCAATTCCTGCTAATTAAGTCTCCTCAGGGTCCCGTGGTATTGGGAATATCTTGGCTCCATCGACACAATCCCCTCATTGACTGGTCTGCTGGTGCCATCATGAGCTGGAGCCCATTCTGCCACGCAAATTGCCTGAAGTCAGTGCTCCCTGCACCGGGATGTCTTCCTGGGGCCACGAAAGTTGCCCCGGACCTCTCCGCATTTCCCGTGGAGTACCAGCACTTCCGGGGGGTGTTCATTATGACCAGGCCACTTTGCTTCTGCGGCACCGACCCCATGACTGTGGGATTGACCTTCTCCTAGGC
This sequence comes from Salvelinus alpinus, assembly GCF_045679555.1. Taxonomy (NCBI): domain Eukaryota; kingdom Metazoa; phylum Chordata; class Actinopteri; order Salmoniformes; family Salmonidae; genus Salvelinus; species Salvelinus alpinus. Next base: position 91,740,143 of record NC_092091.1, on the reverse strand, counting down.
ACCACTCCGACCCGGGGATGACTGTACTCACTGTAGGGTCGAGAGACCAAGGCTATGGAGACCTATATTGAGGACTCCCTAGCTGCCGGGTTCATCCGTCCTTCTGCCTCCCCACCGGCGCAGGGTTCTTCTTTGTGGAAGGACAAAACCCTGCTCCCGTGCATCGACTACCAGGGTCTCAACGACATCATGGCGAAAAACCGCTACCCGTTACCACTCATCTACTCGGCCTTCGAGCCGCTCCAGGGGGCCATCGTGTTCTCCAAGATGGATCTGGTTCGTCTTTGTCCACCTCAACAACATCCTCGTCTTCTGGTGGCTTGGCCCCAGCCTACGTCCAGAGTGCAGCTGCAACATTTTCTGGGATTCACCAACTTCTATCGCCGCTTATTCCGGTTTTAGGGCACCCTGACTTCCCCCCTGTCTGCATCCAAGGTTCCGTTCACATGGTTCCCAGCTGCGGACCGGGCGTTCAGGGACCTCAAACACCATTTCACCACAGCTCCCATCTTGGTTCATCCTGACCCGTCCCGCCAGTTTGTGGTGGTGGCCGATGCTTCGGATGTCGGAGTGGGGGTGGTCCTTTTCCCAGCATTTGGCCCTGGACCTCAAGTTACATTCCTGCACCTTCTTCTCCCATCACCTCAATGCCACGGAGATGAATTACGATGTGGGGAATCGTGAGCTTCTCTCAGTGAAGATGGTATTGGAGGAGGCACTGGCTGGAGGGGGTGGAACATTCGTTCATTGTGTGGACAGACCCCGCGGCTACTCCCCCGGAAGTTGAAACCATCCTTCCCACGTCTTGCATGGCGACGGCATTCAGTTGGGAATAGGGAAGCAGGTCCGGGAGGCGCAGCATTCCCAGCCGAACACCGGAGGGCCCCAGATAATCGGATGTTTGTTCTGACGCTGTCTGCTCCTCGGTCCTGGAGTGGGCCCACTCCTCCAGGCTTGCCTGCCACCCGGGCTCCCACCGGACACTGGCCTTTGTGCGACAATGCTTTTGGTGGCCTACAATGGTTCCTGACGTCTCCGCGTTCGTCGCCACCTGCACGATTTGTGCGCAGAACAAGCTCATCGGCAAGCTCCAGCTGGTCTCCTCCAACCTATGCTTGTCCCTCACTGTCCCTGGTCTCACATATCCCTGGACTTTCTCACGGGTCTTTCCCTGGAAACCCCACCATCCTGATTTTCCAAAGCCGCCCACTTCATTCCTCTCCGCCAAAGAGATGGCCCAGCTCATGATACAGCACGTCTTCAGACGGAGGGTATGGCTGTTCACCCGAGATCTGCTCCTCCGGGTGAAGTCCCCCTGGTTTCCCCCTGGTTTATCGGTCCTTTCCCCATCTCCAAGATCATTATCCACTATGCTGTTCGTCTTCTTTTGCCCGTACCCTCCGTATACATCCCACTTTTCATGTTTCTAGGATCAAACCCATGTCTCACAGCCCTTTGTCTCCTGCTTCCAACGCCGGAAAACCAGGTAGTGCCTATAGAGGGGGGGGGGGGGGGGTACTGTCAGACCCTGATCTGTTTCACATGTCTTTATGATTGTCTCCATGCCCTTCCAAGTGTCGCCCATCTTCCCCATTATCCCCAGTGTATTTATACCTATGTTCTCTGTTCGTCTGTTGCCAGTTAGTTTTGTTTGTCAATTCTACCAGCGGTTTGCCCCTTTTCTCCTGTCTTTTCTAAAGTTCCTATTTTCTAGATTTCTCGGTTTGACCTGCCTGCCCTGAACTGCCATTCGGTACCTTGTCACACCATCCTGGATTATTGACCTCTGCCTGCGCCGACCCTGAGACTGCCTGCCGTTCTGTACATTTCGGACTCTGAAATGGATTACTGACCTCTGCCTGGCCTTGACCTGCCATCTTGCTTTTGAAATAAACTTCTGTTACTTCGACACTGTCTGCATCTTGGTCTTCTCCTGAAACGTGATTCCATAATATACATGACATTTGGTTCTCTAGAGTAGCTATTCTGAGTATAAACTTTCAGGTTTCATGTTAGAAGATTTCTGAAAGATAAAATTCACAAGATATCTAAAAGACAAATGTTTAGCATCACAAAATGTTCACAAATTCTTTGTGACATTTGGTAATGCAACATTTGTTATGTCAGGAAATCGGCAGATAAATGTTACCAGATTAAACCAACACTAAGCTTTATGTCAAATGTTTCTAAAAGACAGTAATCACTTGCGTCATATTATCACTAACCACCACACATATTCAGACTCACCTCAGCTGTGAGATGTAGGACAGACACTGAAAGAAACTCCTCACTTCACTCTCTTCATCTGACCAGCCCTTCAGCTACTGATTTCTTCTCTGGTTGGAGTTTCAGCACTTCTAGGAGGAGGGAGGCCTTTCTCTCTGAGAGGTCTATGGACCAGACTGCCGGACTGGCTGACTGGTAAACTGGCTGTAATGTGGGAAGGACACTCCTGCCTGTTTGAGTCTCATAGTCCTTCACATGTGAGTACAAATCCAGCAGGAAATCACATTTCTGATTGTGATATACTTTAGACAGTGACAACACTTTCTCTACAGTTGTTTGTATGGTTCCTCTCTCATGGAGAGCTGCTTGAAGACACAGATTCAGTAGGAATGTCTTCTCTCTCTTTCTCCTCTCTATATTATCCATCAGTTGAAGAAATCTGAACAAACAGTTTAAAACACAGATGATACACAGGTGAGTGATGAGGACTGATATGAGTAACAGGGTTGGGGAACTGAAAATGAATAGCACCATATGACTCCATCTTTTAAAACAATACAACTATTCATAGGAATTTTGTCAAATTTCAATTCCTACTGAATTAAAGTTTCTACAGCATCTTCATATGTGCATGAATTAAAAAGATAAAGACAGTGTAAAACATAAATACTATCTACACCAGTTCAATGACATATGGACTTGTTTGAAAAACTCACTCACCCCAGCTGTGAGATGTAGGGCAGACACTGAAGGAAACTCCTCACTTCACTCTCTTCATCTGACCAGCCCTTCAGCTCTACTGGTTTCTTCTCTGGTTGGAGTTTCATCACTTCTAGGAGGAGGGAGGCCTTTCTCTCTGAGAGGTCTATGGACCAGACTGCCGGACTGGCTGACTGGTAAACTGGCTGTAATGCTGGAAAGACACTCCTGCCTGTTTGAGTCTCATAGTCCTTCACATGCGAGTACAGATCCAGCAGGAAATCACATTTCTGATTGTGATATACTTGAGACAGTGACAACACTTTCTCTACAGTTGTTTGTATGGTTCCTCTCTCATGGAGAGCTGCTTGAAGACACAGATTCAGTAGGAATGTCTTCTCTCTCTTTCTCCTCTCTTTATTATCCATCAGTGGAAGAAATCTGCACAAACAGTTTAAAACACAGATGATACACAGGTGAGTGATGAGGACTGATATGAGTAACAGAGTTGGGGTACTGAAAACGAATAGCACCATATGACTCGATACCTTTGACACCATCGATCACCACATTCTTTTGGAGAGATTGGAAACCCAATTGGTCTACACGGACAAGTTCTGGCCTGGTTTAGATCTTATCTGTCGGAAAGATATCAGTTTGTCTCTGTGAATGGGTTGTCCTCTGACAAATCAACTGTACATTTCGGTGGTCCTCAAGTTCCGTTTTTCGACCACTATTGTTTTCACTATATATTTTACCTCTTGGGGACGTCATTCGAAAACATAATGTTAACTTTCACTGCTATGCGGATGACACACAGCTGTGCATTTCAATGAAACATGGTGAAGCCCCAAAATTGCCCTCGCTAGAAGCCTGTGTTTCAGACATAAGGAAGTGGATGGCTGCAAACGTTCTACTTTTAAACTCGGACAAAACAGAGATGCTTGTTCTAGGTCCCAAAAAACAAAGAGATCTTCTGTTGAATCTGACAATTAATATTGATGGTTGTAAAGTCGTCTCAAATAAAACTGTGAAGGACCTCGGCGTTACTCTGGACCCTGATCTCTCTTTTGACGAACATATCAAGACTTTTTCAAGGACAGCTTTTTTCCATCTACGTAACATTGCAAAAATCAGAAACTTTCAGTCCAAAAATGATGCAGAAAAATTCATCCATACTGTCATGACGTTGGCCTGGGGGTAGGTTTATGACAGTCATAATTACCTCTTTCCCCCCTCCCCCGTTCCTCTTCCCTACTGATGTGACATAAGAAAACCCTTTGGTTAACATAGAGATTCTGGGAACATCAGAAGTTGGGGGGAAATGAACTATATTCTGGTAAACCGACCAACTGAACATTTGCGGAGGTACTTAAGGTATATTATGTCAGTTCGGTTGCCCTCTGACACATTCTCACCAATGATAGAATGACATAAACTCTACTGTGGAAAGTCTAAACACCAGAGGTATCGGATTCACATGGAATTGTTGTTTAATTCAAATGTTTGAATATGAAATTATTTGTGAAGAGATGAAATGTAATTTTAGCTTCCAAATGAGAGATTTGGGTTTTCATAATTTTGGGCTTCTGCTCAACCAGGGGCCCGCCCCTGTGAAGAGACATGGGTTATAAACTTTTCAGCCACACCCCTCTCCCTCCACTATATGAAGCCATTGACAAAAATATAACTTCCTGTTCCGGGTACATTAGGATGACGATCCGATGTCAGAATGGTTCAGATAATAACTATAGAACTAAGCCAACATCAGCATGAACTTTGGTTGTGAATGGTATGAACTTTGAACTCGTATTCACTACAGAAGTGATACCTCCTAGCCGTTGAGTTAGCAACAGCTGCTACAAACGCAGGTTAGGAAGGACAGTCAGAGTATCCCGTCTACTACACAACGACGTTACTACGACAGTGACCACCAGAGACATTCTTCAAAGGACAGAGGACTCGGTTTGGCAACCCGGTCTTCCATCTACCACCAACCTACTGAAGCGCAGCTCAGAGTAAATATTTATTGCATTTTCCTTTTCCAAATGGGCGGTAATTTAGAATGCATAATATACTGTATTTACGATAGCACAGCTCCTTCCTTTGTTACTGAGTCTTCCCGCTCTTTCACTCAAACCCAGCCCCTTTTATTTTATGTAACAAGCTGTCATATCTGTTCTGGCCGCTATGGACGTTTTCCTTTATGACGTAATTTGTAATCAAGGTATGATTCATTCTGTGTATATGTAATTCTGTGTGAATTAGTTAGGTATTTAGTAAATAAATGAAATAAATTCCCGCTCTTTCACTAAAACCCCGCCCCTTCCCTTTGTGTAACAAGCTGTCATATCTGTTCCGCCCGCTAGGGACGTTTTCCTTTATGACGGCAAGTTGTAATCAAGTTATGATTTAATTGTGTATGTGTGATTCTGTGTGATTAGTTAGGTATTTAGTAAATAAATAGTTAAACCCAATTTTGTATTGCTGATTCAACTTGTTAGCCAGGATTCTTGCAGATAACCAAGGATTTACAACTTTCAGATGAGACTGAATAAGATGACGATTAATGTTGACTGCTATGGATGTAAAATATTACTAAATCTTTAAGAGTTTATTCGGAAGATAACAACTCTATAAAATATTATTTCGTGGTGTCCCTCTCTAGTTAATTACATTTACATGATTAGTTCAATCAGGTAATATTAATTACGGAGAAATTATTTTATAGAATAGTATGTCATAGCAATTAATCTGGCATAGCCAAAGACACGACAATGCTTTTGTTACTTCTAGTATAGACTACTGCAATGCTCTACTTTCCGGCTACATAGATAAATCATTAAATAAACTTCAGTTAGTGCTAAATACGGCTGCTAGAATCCTGACTAGAACCAAAAAATTTGATCATATTACTCCAGTGCTAGCCTCCCTACACTGGCTTCCTGTTAAATTGAAAGACTAATCCATTCTAAATAATAGCGGGGCGATTTCGATGGAATGCGTTGTCAATGGTCCGCTGGAACAACGTATTGGGAATGGAGTCGTATTTAAAATACTGAATCATAGGAGAGACAGTTACCTAAATCTAATGAATTCTAAATAATAACGAAGTGACAATTATGATAGAGTTGTGCCTATCGAAATGTTATTATTCTTATGGATTGACTGACTAACGTTGTAAATTTATCGAAGTACATGGTACTTTTAAAATTTGGAGTAGAGAAAGTTGGAAAGCTTGCGATAGACTTAAAGCGGAGCTCGGTTTGAGTAGGGGGTAAATTGCAGGAGGCAGGTTGGGTTGTTGCTAACTAACGTTGTGATATCATTGAGTACTAACGTGAAACTGTGTCATAAAGTAGAATACACCATAACGGTACTCAAATGGATTTGACAGTTGTTCGGGTACAGCCGCTGATTTTATGTTAAAGGGACGTGCATCACAGTTGTGTGTGTCTAATGGCAGGGTACTCCTATCAAGCATTTTAGGGAGACTGTTTGAAGAGAGACTGAATGGGTTTTAGATATAACCATTAAGGAAATTTAAAACTAATAATTTGAGGGAGTACTATATATTTATTATAATTATTAGGTTTTGTTTGTAGTAAACGTTTGGGTTTGAGGGGATTTCCATGTTTCCCAGCGACAAGATATCTTAAAGGGATACACTCACATATGGAATATTAGAAGTTTTGTTTTCTGAGTTTTCACTAAATACGTGAATTTTTTAGTTATTTAGTTATTTTTTAATCTGATACCAGATTCGATTGACACTACCCATGTGAGAGACGCTGACTCGGTCTCAACTTTTAAGTCTTTACTAAAGACTCATCTCTTCAGTGGGTCATATGATTAAGTGTAGTCTGGCCCAGGAGTGTGAAGGTGAATGGAAAGGCTCTAGAGCAACGAACCGCCCTTGCTGTCTCTGCCTGGCCGGTTCCCCTCTCTCCACTGGGATTCTCTGCCTCTAACCCTATTACAGGGGCTGAGTCACTGGCTTACTGGTGCTCTTTCATGCCGTCCCTAGGAGGGGTGCGTCACTTGAGTGGGTTGAGTCACTGACGTGATCTTCCTGTCTGGGTCGGCGCCCCCCCTTGGGTTGTGCCGTGGCGGAGATCTTTGTGGGCTATACTCGGCCTTGTCTCAGGATAGTAAGTTGGTGGTTGAAGATACCCCTCTAGTGGTGTGGGGGCTGTGCTATGGCAAAGTGGGTGGGGTTATATGCTTCCTGTTTGGCCCTGTCCGGGGGTATCATCGGATGGGACCAAAGTGTCTCCTGACCCCTCCTGTCTCAGCCTCCAGTATTTATGCTGCAGTAGTTTATGTGTCGGGGGGCTAGGGTCTAGTTTGTCATATCTGGAGTACTTCTCCTGTCTTATCCGGTGTCCTGTGTGAATTTAAGTATGCTCTCTCTAATTCTCTCTTTATCTCTTTCTTTCTCTCTCTCGGAGGACCTGAGCCCTAGGACCATGCCTCAGGACTACCTGGCATGATGACTCCTTGCTGTCCCCAGTTCACTTAGCCGTGCTGCTGCTCCAGTTTCAACTGTTCTGCCTGCGGCTATGGAACCCTGACCTGTTCACCGGACGTGCTACCTGTCCCAGACCTGCTGTTTTCAACTCTCTAGAGACAGCAGAGATACTCTTAATGATCGGCTATGAAAAGCCAACTGACATTTACTCCTGAGGTGCTGACTTGCTGCAGCCTCGACAACTACTGTGATTATTATTATTTGACCCTGCTGGTCATTTATGAACATTTTAACATATTGGCCATGTTCTGTTATAATCTCCACCCGGCACAGCCAGAAGAGGACTGGCCCACCCCTCATAGGCTGGTTCCTCTCTAGGTTCCTTCCTAGGTTTTGGCCTTTCTAGGGAGTTTTTCCTAGCCACCGTGCTTCTATACCTGCATTGCTTGCTGTTTGGGGGTTTAGGCTGGGTTTCTGTACAGCACTTTGAGATATCAGCTGATGTTAGAAGGGCTATATAAATACATTTGATTTGATTTGACTCCATCTTTAAAAACAATACAACTATGAATTGGAATTGTGTTCAATTTCAATTCCTACTGAATTACAGTTTCTACAGAATCTTCATATGTGCATGTATTAAAAAGACAAAGACAGCGTAAAACAAATACTATCTACACCAGTTAAATGACATATGGACTCTTGTTGGATAAACTCACTCACCTCAGCTGTGAGATGTAGGACAGACACTGAAGGAAACTCCTCACTTCACTCTCTTCATCTGACCAGCCCCACAGATCTACTGGTTTCTTCTCTGGTTGGAGTTTCAGCACTTCTAGGAGGAGGGAGGCCTTTTTATCTGAGAGGTCTAAGGACCAGACTGCAGGACTGGCTGACTTGTAAACTAGCTGTAATGCTGGAAGGACACTCCTGCCTTGAGTCTCATAGTCCTTCACATGTGAGTACAGATCCAGCAGGAAACCACATTTCTGATAGTGATATACTTCAGACAATGACAACACTTTCTCTACAGTTGTTTGTATGGTTCCTCTCTCATGAAGAGCTATTTGAAGACACAGATTCAGTAGGAATGTCCTCTCTCTCCTTGTCCTCTCTTTAGGGCATCTTCTCTGATCCTGTGGTGGAGTAAAACTGCAAGAACAATTTAACAACAAATAGATGAATATGTGAGAGATATGATATGTATTTCTGAAGGTCACATTATGGTGGATAAAATACAATGACTATCTTTCTAAAATCATTATCCACTTAAATTGTTCCTTAAAATCCTGACCACAAAGTAAGATTGCATCTTTTTAAACAGTATGTGTATAAATCGTTTATTAAGTTATTGCAGGAAGCTACAAACTTCCTCTCTAAAGAGAAATACAGGGACAGACAACTACAACCTCTGAACTGTACTGATCCAACTCACCTCAGCTGTGAGATGTAGGGCAGACACTGAAGGAAACTCCTCACTTCACTCTCTTCATCTGACCAGCCCTTCAGCTCTACTGGTTTCTTCTCTGGTTGGAGTTTCAGCACTTCTAGGAGGAGGGAGGCCTTTCTCTCTGAGAGGTCTATGGACCAGACTGCAGGAGCTGGCTGGTAAAGTGGCTTCAATGATGGAAGGACACTCCTGGCTGTTTGATTCCTATTGTACTTCACATGAGAGTACAGATCCAGCAGGATGTCGTATCTCTCAGTTTGATACACAGAGAACAATGACAGCAGTGTGTTCACAGTTCTCTGGACTGTATATCTGTGATCTAGTGCTGCTTGTAGACACAAATCTAGTAGGACTGCTTTCTCTTCTGTCTCCAGTTTTTCAGGGGATCCTCTCTGATGTTTTAGAGGGGTAAACCTGTGACCCATAAAACAGTGTCTATGTTCAGATAGAAGCAGGGAGAATGTGACTGCTGCCTCTTTAATAGAATGATCACTGTTGTCATGTCTATCTTGTGTTGTTGTAATGTCTTGTTTAAAAAAAATACTAATATTCTAGAACGCAGACTTTACTGTTGTTAAAAAAAACTTTACTAATTATATAGTAAGTACTGTAGTATTCTATAGTAAAGTGTTATTATTTGTTCATATTGGCACTCACCTGAGCTTGTTGATATTTGGTAGACACTTTAAAATGGTTTTGCTGAGAGCTTCACTGAGAACAGTTCTCTGATCCCTGAGACTTTCACTGAGAACAGTTCTCTGATCCCTGAGACTTTCACTGAGAACAGTTCTCTGATCCCTGAGACCTTCACTGAGAACAGTTCTCTGATCCCTGAGACCTTCACTGAGAACAGTTCTCTGATCCCTGAGACCTTCACTGAGAACAGTTCTCTGATCCCTGAGACCTTCACTGAGAACAGTTCTCTGATCCCTGAGAGCTTCACTGAGAACAGTTCTCTGATCCCTGAGACCTTCACTGAGAACAGTTCTCTGATCCCTGAGACCTTCACTGAGAACAGTTCTCTGATCCCTGAGACCTTCACTGAGAACAGTTCTCTGATCCCAGTGTAGACAGAGATGAACCTTCTCTAGACTCTGCTTCATCACTTCTGCTGCTCTCTCAAACACTCGTCTTTCACCCTGGACTGGAAGGTGCAATTCATTTCCACAGAGACCAAGTAAAGTGGTGAAGTCCATCTCTGCCTCACTTCTCAGCAAAGTTGTCCAGAGTTGACACAACATTGAGGGGTCAGATGAATCATCAGAGGATGGTCTTTAAACGAGAACAGGTTATAAATTATATTATACTGATTATTTCAAAGTAGCATGACACAGAAGTGTTTATAACTCAGTATCTGAAGGGAAGAGAATATAAGAGATATTTTTTTAAAGATGGGTTGCTTCATCCCAATATCTCTTTCTTTTACTTGTTAATTGGCAATAAACTGGTGAATTAGACAACACAAATATTACCCAAGATGTCTGACGTTCTTCAGAGAGCCCAGTATCAGCCTTACTCCTTGGTCTGACACAGTGCAGCCATTCAGGTCCAAGCCAACCTTTCTCTCTGCAGACTGACTGGTCACATAAGAGACTGCACAGCACTGGTGAGGATCAAGATGTTCTCCACTCAGGTCTAGATGATAGTCCAGTTTGTACAGGAGAAGCTGACAGACCTCAGTAGACTGATATTCATACAAGCACTGGCACAAAAACAGAAGATCTTTATCAGACTCAGGAGCACCACCTTCTGCATGATCTTGGTTTGTTTGAGATGGAAGAAATGTGTTCACCATTTCCTTGAAGAACCAATCTGACGTCTTCTTGATCTGTTGAGCTGGAACTAGACTGTTAACCAATCTAATATTCCTCTCATTCAGAAGCCCACACAGGAAAGGAATCAAGTGTTTTGTGTGTTTCCATTCTTCAGTCTGGCACTTCTCTAGAACCTCTCTGATTTTGTCTGGATTCTGTAAGAGCCAAAGGGCACCAAAGAACTCCTGCATTGTGTAGTGGAGAAATGCAGAGTAAGTGTCTGACGCTGTGGGTGCAACCTTAACCATAAGTGCCCCCAAGAATGCAAAATGGACACTGCTTTCTTCACAACTCAGTGTTGTCAAGTTCATATTTTTCTCATTTGTTGCATCAAAAGCAATTTCTGCCAAAGACAATATTTTCTCTCTGTTTTTTATGAGACACTTGTCATGATCTTTCATTCGTTTGGCACTGTGTTTTTGGATGCAGTGACGGAGGATGTTGATGTACATCTTAGTTGTAGAACATGGCTGCTTAGAATCCGCTAGGGTAGAATAATAACTGCAAGCAACCACCATCAGTGCATAGATTGGGACATGGCAGAGACTGAACAACTCTAGGTTGTTTAACACACTGCTCAAGTAGTCAGGCTCAGCACTCAGCATGTGTGTTAAGTAAGCCCTGATGGATTCATCACTGAACCCTTTGACCTCCACTCTGAACCAGTCTGTGGGCCAGTCTGTCAGGAAGTCTTCAGATTGATCTGGTCTGCATGTGGTCACAATCTTTGCATCAGGGAGGAGGTTCTCCATGAGGTTCTTTACTACCGACAGATAGGAGAGGTCTGTGATTCCATCAAATATGATGACAACGTTTTCAGAGTTCTTCTTAATATCCTGTAACACTTCTTCTTTGCTTTCTTCTGGCTCACTGTTCATGTTAAAGAGAAGGTCCTGGGGGGCGCTAGAGAGCGTGCTATGGAGTAGACGTGCATTGCTAGAGCTCCGCTCAATTTTGAAACAAATTAATATTTATCTTAACCTCTCACAACCTATAACTTCAAACAAATATGAAAAAAGGAAAAGGCAACAAAAAAGGGGGCGCTAAACAAGATAATTGGAATGAGATAGACAACGAACCAATTTCAACGTCGCCGACCCACGAGGAGCTAGCTGAAGAGGCTAGCTTCCAAGAGTTCCCCACAGAACCTACTCAAAGTGACATACTGGCTGCCATAAACGCACTAAGCAAGAAGGTGGACACAAGGTTGGCTGATATCTCAAAGAGTATTGGGACTTTGGCCGAAACTGTGAAGGCAACTAAGGGAAGGGTGCACGAGGTTGAGCAGACGACAATCGATCACGAGGCCAGGCTACAGGACATAGAGAAACAGTGCGCAACGTTCAAAAATGACAACAAAACCCTGAAGGCCCGACTGGAAATGCTCGAGTCGCATTCAAGACGCCAGAACATCCGAATATGTGGGATCCAGGAGGACACTGAGAAAGGGAAACCCACTGAATTTGTCTCGGAGCTGATACCGGCATTGCTGGGAGTGAACACTTCAAAACGGCCATCCTGATCGACCGCGCACACAGAGCACAGGCAACGAAGCCGGCCAAGGGCGGGCCACCAAGGCCATTCATTGTAAGGCTGCACTATCCCCACACCAGGGATCTCATCCTCAAGCTGGCTAGTCAAAAGTTCCCCCTTAACTACAACGGAGCCAGGGTGTCTTTCTACCCAGATCTTACCTTGGAGGTGAGGAACCAACGGAAAGAGTATGATGAGGTACGCAACAAATGCAGGGCGGCCAACATCCGATATGGATTCCTCTTCCCAGCCCGGTTTAAGGTGACAGTCGAGGGATCAACACGTACGTTTGACAACGCAAAAGAGGCCGATCTGTTCTTGACAAGCAAGCTCCCCGGCTGAGGATACAGAACGGCTGTGCCAGCAGGCTAAATGGCCAAATACAGGCCAGGAATGTGTGTGAATTGAATTTCCGGCCTATGTCTTTTCGATCAGAAGATCAGAAATTGGGACTTATATGATAGGTGAGATGTTGTGGCTAATATAGCATTGTTTGGCATGTCATGTTTTAACGCCACTCACCCCCTAACGTGAGAGTTAAGTTAAGTGTTATTTAATATTAGTTTATATGCGGAGCATCTATAGACGACGAGTTAGTTCAAGCTTTATGTCTAGACACCCTAAGGTTTGTGTGTTAGTCAAGGAGCGCTTCGTTTGGGGAAGTCACTCAGTAAAGGGACGGGTGGAGGGACGGGAGGGGGGATGGGGTCTGTGTTTTATGTTCACGTTTATTAGTACAGGTGGCATGACAAGCTCCCGCACGGCGGGACGTTTTTCTTCAGGGTTTTGTTTGACAGCAGCAATTTGCTTTAAAATAAGAAATGCCACATAGTGACCGAGCACAGAGTAGACCAGGTGGAATAAAGATAGTCAGCTGGAACTGTAATGGATTAGGGCATGTCGTGAAACGAGCTAAGGTTTTTTCTCATCTTAAATCACTGGGTGCTGACATAGTGCTTCTTCAAGAAACTCATATTAAACGCTCCGCGCAGGCCAAGCTACGAGTCGGCTGGATCGGTCAGATATACCAGTCTAACTTTGATGCAAAAGCGAGAGGGGTAGCAATCCTGATAAGGAAAAACATTCCTTTTGTTTACTCAACCTCGATTTCAGATCCTAATGGTCGGTATATTATTGTGGCTGGTACACTGAATTCAAAACCAATAACCTTGGTCAATTTATATGGACCCAACTTCGATGATCCATTATTTTTTCAAAGGGTATTTAAGGCCATACCAAATATCTCGGATACAAGTGTTATTGTTGGAGGTGACTTTAACTGTACGTTAGATCCTCTTTTAGATAAACAGCTATCAAGGTCACTTCAACAATCAAATGCCAGTGTCTGTCTAAATACATTGATGACAAACCTTAACATTGTCGATATTTGGAGACTGACGCACCCAACAGACAGGGATTATTCTTTCTTTTCATCAGTTCATAAATCATATTCCAGAATTGACTTTTTTTTGTTGGACTACAAACTAATTTCAGCAGCTGAGTCGGTTACCTATCACCCCATTCTAATTACGGACCACTCTCCTCTGTCCATGGTGCTGAAACTCGACAATATGTCGACAGGTCGGCGATCGTGGCGCTTAGACGCATACCTGTTGAAAGATGAGGCTTTTTGTCAGTATTTGAAGGAGCAGATTGCCTTTTTCCTCAGTACTAACGACACGGGGGATGTTGACGACTCCACCCTTTGGGAATCTCTAAAGGCGGTGATTAGAGGTTACATTATTTCTTATACATCAGAGAGGAAGAAACGTGCCAATACTAGGCTGAGAGAAATTGAAAGAGAGTTAGGGGAACAGGAGAACGTTTTTAGGACAAATTCCTCGTATACAGTCCTTGAGAAGATCACAAAGTTAAAGTATGAATACAATACCATCCTTTCGAAACGGGTGGGCTCTTTACTTGCTAGAACGCAACAAAGTTATTTTGAACTGGGGGACAAACCACATAAATTATTAGCAAGACAGCTAAGGCAGGTACAAGCATCTAGAGCTATTCACAAAATAAAAGACAAGAAGGGTAAAATAGTAACAGATCCGCAGGACATTAATAAATGCTTTGCGCAGTTTTACTCAGAGCTATACCAATCAAAATGCGATGCTACTGATCCACAAACTATGGAACGCTTTCTCGCTGAATGTGAACTTCCTAAACTAGACAGGGGGGCAGCTGCCGCACTCGATGCAGGGATAACCTTAGATGAAATTAACACAGCGATAGCACAATTTCCAAACAGCAAGGCCCCTGGGCCCGATGGATATGTAATAGAATTCTATAAGAAGTACTGCGCTAGTCTATCTCCACTTATGCTGCGAATGTTTCATCAATCCAAAGAAAATACCAAACTCCCGCAAACACTGTATGAGGCTACAATAGCCCTGATCTTGAAAAAAGATAGAGATTCCATGGAGATGTCGTCGTATCGCCCCGTGTCGTTACTCCCCATAGAAAACAAGGTGTTGACAAAGATATTGGCAAACCGATTGAAAAAATATATTTCCGACATCATACACCCTGACCAGACAGGTTTTATCCCGGGCCGACATATATACTACAATTTGAGACGCCTTTTCAACGTAATGTATCATGATCATAAAGTTGAGGCAGTGGTAATAGCTCTTGATGCAGAGAAGGCGTTTGATCAGATTGAGTGGAAGTATATGATGTCGGTTCTGGAGCATTTCGGATTTGGAAAGGAATTTATTAATTGGATAAGAATTATTTATGCACACCCAATGGCGTCCGTTGTGACCAATCAGGAAATGTCGCAGTCATTCCGCCTGTTCAAGGGGTGCCGACAGGGGTGCCCTATTTCGCCTGCTCTCTTCGCTATAGCCATGGAACCCCTTGCTACTCGCATTCGGGCATGTGCCGATATAGCTTCTGTTAAAATAAAAGACACACAGCACAAAATTTCCCTATATGCAGACGATGTTCTTTTGTTTTTGTCTAAGCCTAAAACTTCTATTCCACCATTACTTAACTTGATAGACACATTCGGCTCCTTCTCTGGCTACAAGATAAACTGGCAAAAAAGTGAGTTGATGCCAATATCACGGCCTGTGGATATGCAATTTCTGCAATCTACCCCGTTTAGAACAGTGAGGGACAAGTTCACAAGCCTTGGCATTGTAGTGACAAGAGACCTTGACCAGCTATTGAAAGTGAATTGGGACATGAAAATATATCAGCTTAAACAAAATATAGATTTCTGGAAAACTCTGCCTATTTCCTTGGTTGGTCGTATAAACGCTATTAAAATGGTTGTCCTACCCAGGTTTCTTTACCTCTTCCAATGTCTACCCAATTTCATACCACAAAGCTATTTTAAGAAACTGGATTCAATAGTAACTCCATTTTTATGGGATAACAAGGCAGCCAGAATTTCAAAGAAGCATTTATGCAAGTACAAGATAGAGGGGGGCTTTGGCCTTCCTCACTTCAAACTGTATTATTGGGCTGCTAATCTGAACATTGTGTCTTTCTGGAGGGAAAGTTTACCTGCGATGAGACAGAAGGATATGCCTTCATGGCTTTTGATCGAGCAGGCCTCCTGTCAACGTTCCTCACTCCCTGCACTTGTTAATAGCCCATCATATGTGAAAAAAACCCACTTATGACTCCAATCCAGTCATTTGTCATACGCTTAGGATCTGGAAACAGATTAGGGATTTTCTTAACATACCCACTGTTTACATAGACAGCCCGATTAGCCTGAATCATGCTTTCCACCCTGCATTGGATGATGTGGTGTTTTCACAGTGGAGGGAGAAGGGGCTCACAACAATTGGTAATTTATACATAGATGGTCAGTTAGCTTCATTTCAACAATTACAGGCAAAGTTCAACATGCCAACAACACATTTTTTCAGATACCTCCAAATCAGGAATTTCTTAAGGACACATATCCCACAGTATGGCATTAAGCCCAATAGTCCTACATTAGATAGCTTGATACTTGTCAAACCCCATTCAAAAGGGTCGGTCTCTAGACTGTATGATGTGCTACAGGCCCACATAGAGGTATCCACAGACACCATTAAAAGGGCTTGGGAACAAGAACTTGGTTCAGAAATCTCAAATGAGGACTGGATAGAAGCTCTCAGGAATATAAACCACAGTTCAGTGAATGCCAGACACAACCTTGTACAGTTTAAGGTGATACACAGGTTACACTACTCAAAAGTAAAACTGCATAAAATATTCCCGGACACCTCACCACTGTGTGAGAGGTGCAAGCAGGATGAGGGGACGTTGACCCACT
Source organism: Salvelinus alpinus (assembly GCF_045679555.1). Taxonomy (NCBI): domain Eukaryota; kingdom Metazoa; phylum Chordata; class Actinopteri; order Salmoniformes; family Salmonidae; genus Salvelinus; species Salvelinus alpinus. Next base: position 91,723,668 of record NC_092091.1, on the reverse strand, counting down.
TATTCTGGACATGCCCTAAATTACATGCTTACTGGGCTCTCATTTTTGATTACTTATCTAAGGCCTTTGATAGAGTTCTAGCCCCAGACCCATTGATCGCTCTGTTTGGTACAGTTGATGGGAATAACCAGGAAGGGAAAGCTGTCTCTCTGTGTACTCTATTAGCCAAAAGGCTCATATTGCAATTTTGGAAATTGGAGACTGTACCTACCTTTGAAATGTGGTTACGGGATTTAGGGAATGTAATACATATGGAAAAGATTCGATACAACACCTCCAATAGAAGTCCATTGTTTTACAAAATATGGCAGCCGATACTGGATAAATGGTCTAGCCCCGCTTCATAACTGGGCTGACGATCTGCTGCTACTCTGTGCTGTACTCCACTCAATATTTATTTTTGGCTGAACTACACTGCTTGTAATGACTATATGCTGTCTTCTTATACATGTACCACCTAATAGGATTTTGTTTTATTTTGTGTATGTGTGAGTTAACTTTTGTTTTGTCCTCTAAACTGGCCATCCCATTCAACAGTACAATGAATGTCATTGTTTGTATTGCTGTCTTTTTTACTTTATTTTTATTGGAAAATAATAAACATATTATAAAAAAAAAAGAGAAGGTCCTCCAGGCTCATGGGTTCTCTGTGTGAAATGTCTCTCACACCAAAAAAAACCATGTAATCTAGTTCTCTGTGATATTTCTCTGCCCAGAGGTTCAACATTTGATGGGCGACTGTTGTTTTTCCAATTCCAGGTTTTCCAAAAAGGAGGATTTTTTTCTCATGTGTTTTTAGCAGCTCAGCAGGTGATGTTTCCTGTTTGGACATGGGGATGAAGCTCTTTAGCTTTTTAGGCCGAGCTTTCTTGCATATTTTATTCTTCATTTTAATTTCAGAGTCAGATGAATGCACGTCTGTATCTAACACAAGAGGGGTGTAAGAAAAAGTCCCCTCATTTCTACATCTCTCTGGTAGGAGACTACAGCTTTGTTTCCATGCACCCTCTGTGATCTTCCGTGCTTCACATTTCAGCTGTGTCTGATATCTGTGACAGGGTTTTGAACCTAAAATACGGGTATTAACTTCTACTTGGTACTCATCCCGGATCCGGGAGCACCCTCATCAGTAAAAAGGCTGACTAGCATAGCCTAGCATAGCGCCACAAGTAAATACTAGCATCAAAATATCATTAACCTTTTGTCAATAGGGGGAGCTGTTAGCATTATTTTTTTTTTTACATTTCCAAATTAAACTGCCTCGTACTCAATTCTTGATCGTACAATATGCATATTATTGTTATTATTATTATTGGATAGAAAACAGTCTATAGTTTCTATAGGAGTTGAAATTTTGTCTCTGAGTGGTACAGAACAATTTCTACAGCACTTTTCATGACAGGGTTCAGATTTCAGAAATTTTTACCTCTGATCTGGGGTCTGTTTATAAGGCCACAGTGAATGCTATGAAGAAACCGACACTACCTACGTCTTCCTCTGGGTGTCTGTACGTCATCACGTTTTCAATGAAGTCTATGGGACGTTCAGAGCCATTATAAATGACAAAAATGTACAGAGACCCCTCTTTCTCAACGTGCGCCTCAAGCGTGAAGGCCATCGGACCTGCCTCGTTCCAAATCGTTTTCTAACCAGCAGTATTTCTCCGGTCATGTTTTCAGTCGTTATAGTTGTTAAAAACATCATAAGGTAGTGAATTTTAACCGTTTTATAGCAATTTATATCCGTTTAGTGCGATTCTGAGGAATTTATTTGTCGTGCACTTTCTAGCTTTGGGAACGTTTCGCGGTCTCGGTCGTTGTTAGTGGACATTTCGAAGGACAGAGGACATCTATCGACCAAAAGACGTTTATAACATAGAAAGGATACATTGCCCAAGAATATGATGGAAGATCAGCTCAAAGTAAGCAATATTTAATATGATAAACCGTGTTTCTGTCGAAATATTTTAAACGTATATATCGCCATTTTGTTTGGTATAGCTTCACTTGGCCAACCCTGTATTGAAAAGTAAGGATAATTTTAAAAATGTAAATCAGCGGTTGCATTAAGAACTAATTTGTCTTTCGATTCCTGTCAACCCTGTATTTTTTAGTCAAGTATATGATTAGCTTTTAATTAAACTAGATCACTCTGATAGATGACGTCAGACATATTGAGGCTTGATTTCCTAGTATTTTCATTGTGTAACCACGGTTTTGTATGGCTAAATATGCACCTTTTCGAACAAACTGTATATGTATGTTGTAAAATGATGTTACAGGAGTGTCATCGGAAGAATTCTGAGAAGGTTAGTGAAAAAATTAATATCTTTTGGCGGTGATTACGTTATAGCGCTCTTTGGCTGGAATCGATGCTCTGGTAACGTTGGAACATGTAGTATGCTAACTTATCGATTTATTGTGTTTTCGCTGAAAAACGCTTAGAAAATCTGAAATATGGTCTGAAATCACAAGAACTGGGTCTTTCCATTGCTATGCTTTGTCTATTTTTATGAAATGTTTTATGATGAGTAAATTGGTCATACACGTTGCTCTATCTAGTAATTCTAGTGGATTTGTGATGGTCGGTGCAATTGTAAACTGTGATTTCTACCTGAAATATGCACTTTTTTCTAACAAAAACTATCCTATACCATGAATATGTTATCAGACTGTCATCTGATGGTTTTTTTTATAGGTTATTGGCTATCAATATCTTAGTTGAGCCGAATTGGTGATAGCACCTGAAGGAGTAAGAAACTGATGGAGTTAGAATAGTGGTGTGTTTTGCTAACGTGTTTAGCTAATAGATTTACATATTTTGTCTTCCCTGTAAAACATTTTAAAAATCTGAAATGGTGGCTTTATTCACAAGATCTGTATCTTTCATCTGGTGTCTTGGACTTGTGATTTAATGATATTTAGATGCTACTATCTACTTCTGAAGCTATGCTATCTATGCTAATCAGTGTGTGGGGGGTGGGGGGTGCTCCCGGATCCGGGTTTCTGAGGCAGTAAAAGTTAAATCACAAGTCCAAGACACCAGATGAAAGATACACATCTTGTGAATCCAGCCATCATTTCTGATTTTTAAAATGTTTTACAGGGAAGACACAATATGTAAATCTATTAGCTAACCACGATAGCAAAAGACACATCTTTTTTTTGTCCACCATTTTTTTCCTGCATAGGTAGCTATCACAATTTCGACCACATAATGATATAAATAGTCACTAACCGAGAAATAACTTCATCAGATGACAGTCTGATAACATATTTATTGTATAGCATATGTTTTGTTAGAAAAATGTGCATATTTCAGGTATAAATCACAGTTCTACATTGCAGCTGCAATCTGAAATAGCGTTGATGGAGCCAGAATAAATACAGATACCAACGTCAAATACCTAATTACTCATCATAAAGCATTTCTGAAAAATACACAGCATACAGCAAATGAAAGCCCAACATCTTGTGAATCCAGCCAATATTTCAGATTTTTTAAGTGTTTTACAGCGAAAACACAATATAGCATTATATTAGCTTACCACAATAGCCAGAAACACAAGCAATTTACCAGCAGCAAAGGTTAGCGATCGTAACAATCCAGCAAAAGATATATTATTTTTGACTAACCTGGATAAACTTCATCAGATGACAGTCCTGTAACATCATATTACACAATGCATATAAGTTTTGTTCGAGAATGTGCATATTTAGCAGCACAAATCGTGGTTATACAATGTGATCAGTAGCAACATTTCAGGCATTCTGGCCGGCGCCATCTTGGAGAGGCACCTAATCTAATCGATAACTAATCGTAAACTTGACTAAAAAATACAGGTTGGACAGCAAATGAAAGATGCATTAGTTATTAATGCAACCGCTGTGTTAGATTTTTAAAATTAACGTTACTAGACATACAGTGTGCGTTACAGCCAGACCAGTGCCGAAATTAATGGCGGACAAATCCTTTTACATTTTTCCACAGAAATACGAATAACATCATAAATAGCTCTTACTTTTGGACGAGCTTCCATCAGAATCTTGGGCAAGTTGTCCTTTGTCCAAAATAATCGTTGCTCGGTTGAAGAACGTCCTCTTCAACTTTGGAAATAGCCGCAAACATTAGCCATGTGGCGCAGACATGCCCAAATCTTCAAAACGCAACAAAAATCAAATTCCGAAAATCGCAATATAATCACATAAACTGATATAACTTGGTTTAAAATAACTTCGTTATGATGTTTCTAACACCTATACCGAATAAAATCAGAGCAGGATATATCTAAGGCCTATAACGTGAGCTTTTCAAAACGCCATCCTAAGGTCCTCTTCTGCGTCATGAAGAAAGTTGAAAAGAGTGCACCCCCCATTCCATGGGCTTTTATAAGGTCTCAGATCTGCCTAGAAACTCCATTCCAATTCTCATTGGTTACTGACATCCAGGGGGAGGTGCATGCAGTTCATGTCGACCCATAGGATACATACAGAGTTTTAAACTGATCCTAGAACAGAGTCAACATTTTCAGATTTTGCAGTACCCGTCAGGAATTTCGCTGCCAAACGAGTTCTGTTTCACTCAGAGAAATATTTCAAACGGTTTTAGAAACTAGAGAGTGTTTTCTATCCAATAGTAATAATAATATGCATATTGTACGAGCAAGAATTGAGTACGAGGCAGTTTAATTTGGAGACGATATTGGAAACAGCACCCCCTATATTGAGAAAAGGTTTTAAGGGAAGAGAGAGTAAATGTAAATGCACTGTGCCACCAAATCAAAGCCAATCTAAAGGACTAGAGAAAATCAGGATAGAAAGCTACAAGGATACACTGGTAGATCTTCATAGATTGAAGGTGATATTTTGGGGATAAATGGTCATCAAAAACAAGAAGGACCGAGGGGCACTAAAAACACTGAAAAGAAGTTACAATGCATTTGTTATGATAGCATGTTCAATAGAACAATATGTATAAAAACTCTGACACGTTTTAGCATAGCCTTCGTCAAGGAACACGATGACACAAATCTCTATTTAACATGCCATCATAATAAAGCTACGCTGCAGCGTAGCTACAACGCCTGAGCCTCCTCATTATTATGACATTGTTAACCTTCCCGTCTTCAATTCAGACCCATGCCAGGAAGTAAAAAGCAGCAACAGATAATAATACATGTCCGTTGGGGTGGGGGCAGGGTAATTGTCTGCTGGGGGACAGGGACGGGAGGCAAGCGGTCAGAAGCAGATCATAAGAGAATGTCAGAAAAAAGACAACATCTAGCCTGCTAGCTAACGCTAGCATATAAGATACATCTTTTTCATACATAGCTAGCTGGTCAGGTTGAAGATGGGTTGAAGACAACCATCTAGCCTGCTAGCTAACGTTAGCATATAAGACACATCTTATTCATACATAGCTGACATAGCTAGCTGGTCAGGTTGAAGACAACTATCTAGCCTGCTAGCTAACGTTAGCATATAAGATACATCTTATTCATACATAGCTGACATAGCTAGCTGGTCAGGTTGAAGACAACTATCTAGCCTGCTAGCTAACGTTAGCATATAAGAAACATCTTATTCATACATAGCTGACATAGCTAGCTGGTCAGGTTGAAGATGGGTTGAAGTCAACCATCTAGCCTGCTAGCTAACGTTAGCATATAAGATACATCTTATTCATACACAGCTGACATAGCTAGCTGGTCAGGTTGAAGACAACCATCTAGCCTGCTAGCTAATTTTAGCATACAAGACACATCTTATTCATACATAGCTGACATAGCTAGCTGGTCAGGTTGAAGATGGGAAGATCCAGACAAAGTAAATACGGAAGCGTTTGAAAATGATCTAATGAATGGGACCATCACCATTGCTGGATTCTATAAGATAAACATTGAAAACGTGACCAGTGGTAAAGTAGCTGTAGATTATTTAAACTAGTAGCACAAAGAGTTATGGGATATTATAATCCTCTTGTCTGAACCTGTACATTCTGAACCTGTACATTCCGAACCTGTACATTCTGAACCATGGGAACACTCAAAATGGCCGCCAGTCCACCCATTATGACGTCATTGACTTGAATGGAGACGATCTTCAATACATTCTTGTTTCTATGGTTACCCCGATATAGGACGCTGCGCATGCGTGCATTGGCGTCCTCGGTGGCTACAATGTGAAGCCTGGAAAATAACTGGCAAAATTATGTAGGCGGGTAGGCTACTTGTTTCCTAAAATCCTGTTACTGAATATCGATCATCCGTAACTCCTTGTCCGTCGGTCAGGGTTCTATCATGTGTGGATATCTGTAGACCTATAGAAACCGTCTGAACCGAACGTTTCTCCAAACCGGCACCTTGGCTTTGGTAGACAGCGCTCAATACGCACTTCCTCGTAGCCTAATACAGCAGTTATAGGTGCCGGTTTGGAGAAAAGTTCTGTTCAGACGGTTTCTATACAGTATTTTCTAAAGATATCCACACACAATCCGGCCTGATGAACAACGGATTATAGATACATATGCCTTCAGTAACAGGGTTTCCGGTAACAAGTAGACAAACATGCCTCGGACATTTAGAAGAAGGAATCACGTCTATGCATGACATTTCTATCTGCCACATTCGACAGCGTTTGGCTACTGAAAATGGTTTTGTTGTAGTCGTCACCAGCAGGTAAGCTGTCTCATACTTCCCATGGGTGTATTCAATCGTGCAGATCGTAGCAAAACGTTTTGCAACAAAAAGGAGTATTTCTCACTGGACAAGTTCAGGTTAGTCCCTCCCTGTTTCCGTTTCTGTTCGTTTGGTTCCTAATGAATACACATTTAGGGCAACGTTCAGTCGCCAAACGTTGTCGAATGTTACAAATATAATTACCAGAGATAGAGCCGACCTGAATCACTATTCTAAATGTCAGAGAGGCATGTTTGTTCATAACATCTGAACGTTCCAAAACGTTGGGTCCTGTTCAGTGAACATTCCCCAGTTAGTTTAGTCCCGGGCAATGACTATCATTTCATTCATGCATCATGAATGAAGCCGGTCGGTCGGTCTACTAAAAGCTACAGGAGTTATAATCTCCAACTTGTAAGTTGCTCTGGATAAGAGCGTCTGCTAAATGACATAAATGTAAATGTAATGTAATGACGTGTTAACTATGATGCAGAACTTCTCTCTGGAGTTTCCAGGCTGCTTGCTGAATGAATGATCTACAGCAGTGAGCAGTCAGTGGTCTGTTGCAGTCTGAGTCTGATGCTTTCACTTAGAAGCTTCAGCAGTTTAACATCCAGTCTGTTCTAGAAGGACACTTCATGCACTATTATAACATGTTCTAGTATATAAAGTCTGAATGATCAGTTTTAGCTGAATACAGTCTAAATATTAAAGTGTCTTTGAACGGAGTTTCCCTCCTCTCTTTATTGCAGTTAGCCTGCCCTTCACTATCAGGCTACGACATGGTTATTACACTATCAGGCTACGACATGTTTATTACACTATCAGGTTACGACATGGTTATTACACTATCAGGTTACGACATGGTTATTACACTATCAGGTTACGACATGGTTATTACACTATCAGGCTACGACATGGTTATTACACTATCAGACTACGACATGGTTATTACACTATCAGGTTACGACATGGTTATTACACTATCAGGCTACGACATGGTTATTACACTATCAGACTACGACATGGTTATTACACTATCAGGCTACGACATGGTTATTACACTATCAGGCTACGACATGGTTATTACACTACCAGGCTACGAAATGGTTATTACACTATCAGGCTAAGACATGGTTATTACACTATCAGACTACGACATGGTTATTACACTATCAGGTTACGACATGGTTATTACACTATCAGGCTACGACATGGTTATTACACTATCAGGTTACGACGTGGTTATTAAACTATCAGGCTACGACGTGGTTATTACACTATCAGGCTACGACATGGTTATTACACTATCAGGCTACGACATGGTTATTACACTATCAGGCTACGACATGGTTATTACACTATCAGGTTAAGACATGGTTATTACACTATCAGGCTACGACATGGTTATTACACTATCAGGCTACATTTACATTACATTTACATTTAAGTCATTTAGCAGACGCTCTTATCCAGAGCGACTTACAAATTGGAAAGTTCATACATATTCATCCTGGTCCCCCCGTGGGGAATGAACCCACAACCCTGGCGTTGCAAGCGCCATGCTCTACCAACTGAGCCACACGGGACCATGGACCATGGTTATTGGACCATGGTTATTACACTATCAGTCTACGACATGGTTATTACACTATCAGGCTACGACATGGTTATTACACTATCAGGCTACGACATGGTTATTACACTATCAGGCTATCAGGCTATATTACACTATCAGGCTACGACATGGTTATTACACTATCAGGTTACGACATGGTTATTACACTATCAGGTTACGCCATGGTTATTACACTATCAGTCTACGACATGGTTATTACAATATCAGGCTACGACATGGTTATTACACTATCAGGCTACGACATGGTTATTACACTATCAGGCTATCAGGCTATATTACACTATCAGGCTACGACATGGTTATTACACTATCAGGCTACGACATGGTTATTACACTATCAGGCTATCAGGCTATATTACACTATCAGGCTACGACATGGTTATTACACTATCAGGCTATGACATGGTTATTACACTATCAGGCTATCAGGCTATATTACACTATCAGGCTACGACATGGTTATTACACTATCAGGTTACGACATGGTTATTACACTATCAGGTTACGACATGGTTATTACACTACCAGGTTACAACATGGTTATTACACTATCAGGTTACGACATGGTTATTACACTATCAGGTTACGACGTGGTTATTACACTACCAGGTTACGACATGGTTATTACACTATCAGGCTACGACATGGTTATTACACTACCAGGTTACAACATGGTTATTACACTATCAGGCTATATTACACTATCAGGCTACGACATGGTTATTACACTATCAGGCTACGACATGGTTATTACACTATCAGGCTATCAGGCTATATTACACTATCAGGCTACGACATGGTTATTACACTATCAGGCTACGACATGGTTATTACACTATCAGGCTATCAGGCTATATTACACTATCAGGCTATGACATGGTTATTACACTATCAGGTTACGACATGGTTATTACACTATCAGGTTACGACATGGTTATTACACTACCAGGTTACGACATGGTTATTACACTATCAGGCTACGACATGGTTATTACACTATCAGGTTATGACATGGTTATTACACTATCAGGCTACGACATGGTTATTACACTATCAGGTTACGACATGGTTATTACACTACCAGGCTACGACATGGTTATTACACTATCAGGCTACGACATGGTTATTACACTACCAGGCTAAGACATGGTTATTACACTACCAGGCTAAGACATGGTTATTACACTACCAGTCTACGACATGGTTATTACACTACCAGGCTAAGACATGGTTATTACACTACCAGGCTAAGACATGGTTATTACACTACCAGTCTACGACATGGTTATTACACTACCAGGCTAAGACATGGTTATTACACTACCAGGCTAAGACATGGTTATTACACTACCAGGCTAAGACATGGTTATTACACTAGCAGACCTTAGAACTTTCCAAGAAATGGAACGTTCCAAAAGGAGATTCCGTACGACGTCATTGACCTAATATGGTGCATCCTGGTAAATGGGCGGGTCCTGCTTTCCCGAGATCGGCCTGTCAGAGGGAGATGTCTTCAACTAACAACTTTTACATCGACATGAAAAGATACACACTTGGGGTTTGATCGCTTTCATACCAGCAATAACCTGAAAGTGATGTTTTACTAGTAATGATTTCAACCTACAGAGAAAACACAGTAACAAACATCAATCATGTGTCTTATGGTTCATTCATTAAAAACACAAATACTAAATATTCATAAATGATTTACACGGTCAAAAAAAGTAAACATTTGGGAGGTTTTTCTGTTGATATCAGAAAAGAAAGAGTTAAAACGTGTTTGTTTTGTTTCCTTTTGATAGAGACAAGGACCAACACAACACATGAAACAAACTGATTATTACTCACATGAACACCACAGTGAAATGCTGAATACAACAGGTGTAGAACTTACAAGCACTTAACCAACAATGCAGTTTTAAGAAAACACCCCAATAAAAGTAAGAGATAAGAAAAAAAATGATTAAAGAGCAGCAGTAAATAACAATAGTGGGGCAAAATACAAGGGTTACCGATACATAGTCAATGAGTGGTTATTTGAGGTAATTGAGATAATATGTACATGAGTTAGAGTTATTAAAGTGACAATCACTACATTAATGCTAAATTATCACACGTATATGCACAAAACAAATGTCATAGGCTACAATTAAATCAAATGGAATACATATTTACCTCTAATATTTACAACAAATGGAGGTACAAGGACCTTAAAGAGATGCTCCGGTACTTTAGCCAATAAGAACATGTTTTCTTTATTTTTAATCTCACACTTTGGGCTGGATGTTTCAATATGTAGCTAATTCATACATAATCACTGTCTTACATCAAAAAGACACAAAAATCCCAAGATGGAAAACGACAATTTGTTGAAACTGTGCCACGCCATTTTCCCTCCATTTCCCTCCACATGGGCAATTAGAGTTGTATCTAATGAGCTTCAGCCCCTCGTATTTGAGTGACAGCTAGCAAGAAGCCAGCCCAGGGTTATCCAATGAGGTTGCAGGGCGGGCCACAGCAGAGAGAGAGAGCAATGACGTGGTGAACATATGTGATGTAGTACAACATTTTCGGGGACCACTTTTGGCTTGTGAGTGTTACTATCAGCACTACTGGTTAAAAAGTAAACAAAAAGTAGCAGAGAATCTCTTTAATGAGTCTGTTGACTATAGTTATTACATGATCGGACTGTTCCAGCTGGAACAACCAGTTTGTTGTGTGTCTTTTGTATTAAAATGTTCCATCAGTTTATGTTCCACATTATAGTGTTATTATACAACATTATCTTGTCTGTCAGGAAGGGTCTTCTGTCCTGAATTCAGCCTTCTCTTCCTGGACTAAGACCTGATGTTGTTTCACCAGATGTCAAACCTCTTGTCTGTCAAGAAGGGTCTTCTGTCCTGGATTCTGTTGTTGAAGAGTCTATAGAACATGATTATTATTAATCATTATTACATCATTAGACAACACATCTCCATCCTCCAACAGTTGCCCCCAGCAACAGACACACCCATATGATCTCACACACACATGCTCTGCTCACCGTCACACACACCCTTACCGTACGGTGTGTATTGAAGTGTTAGTAGAGACCAGTTGGAGTATTCTGTCAGTCAGAGCATCAGTGATGTCATTGTGACTCAGGCTACAACAGAGAGAGAGAGAGAGAGAGACATTTGTAATCTAGTCTCACACACACACACACACACACACACACACACACACACACACACACACACACACACACACACACACACACACACACACACACACACACACACACACTGAAAGCCACTCACTCCAGGACTTGTACTTTATGCAGGTGTGTGATCAGGGCCTGTAGGTGGTGGTCTGTGAGTTGACAGTGGCTGAGGTCCAGTTCTGACAGACCCTCTGAGTGTTCCAGAACCAAGGCCAGAGATCCACAGGCCTTCTGGTCCAGCCTGGTCTCACTGAGGTCCAGCTCCCCATCCAGGGCTCTCCACAGGGACTCTGTGTGCCTCAGCAGCCCCTCTTCAATCCCCTCACACACAAGGTCCAGCAGCTGAAGTAGCAGAGCTTTGCTGGGGCTGAGAGGACAAGAAGCAGAGACAACATCATGACACAGAGTAGGTTTAACTCCTACTGATAAACTAGTTGGTCAAATGTTTGTCTTTGTATGTCTAACCTCAGCTTGACGATATGCAGGATGGGAAGCAGCTCCCTCAGTGCTCTGTCCTCCACCTCACAGTCTCTTAGGATGAGCTGGACCTCGTTCTGGACCAGCTGGGTGCTGTGTTGGTTCTGCTTCAGAACAGACTTGATGGCCCTGCAGTGGTCAATGGTCAGACACAGAGCCTCTCCTGGGTCCTGAGCTGACAGGTCCACAGAGGAGGAGCAGGAGAAGTCCAGCCTGTAGTGCAGAGACCTGAGCAGCCATACTGCTATTGGTGGTGATGGTGCCCCCACCTGGACCTGAGAGGCAGCACAGCACTGGAGGAAACTCAACAGTAACTTCCTGTCAACACTACAGAGAGAGAGATAGAGGGAGACAGAGAGACAGAGCGACAGAGAGCGAGAGACAGAGAGTGAGCGACAGAGACAGAGACAGAGAGAGAGAGACAGAGAGAGAGGGAGACAGAGAGAGAGACAGAGAGAGACAGAGAGAGAGAGAGAGAGACAGAGAGACAGAGAGAGAGCGACAGAGAGCGAGAGACAGAGAGCGAGAGACAGAGAGTGAGCGACAGAGACAGAGAGAGAGAGAGACCGAGAGAGAGAGAGACAGAGAGAGAGAGAGACAGAGGGAGACAGAGAGACAGAGAGAGAGACAGAGAGAGAGACAGAGAGAGACTTATTTACACACCATCACACATTAAAACACTGATTAACACACTACAACTCTGTTTATCAGGTCAACTCCCAGGCGTTCCCCTTCAATTCCACCCCTAGCTGAGGTTAAGGTTAGTACGTTAACCTAAGGTTAGGGTTAGAGGTTAAATCTGTCAGGAAGTGGAAAGCCTCATAGTTCTATCCATTCTAGCAGGGTCAAAGAGTGCCAACTAAACCTGAGTTGGGAGACTCTGTCCAGAAGAGGCAGGATGCTCTCTATCTCCCCCGGTGGTATGGAGGTCCACAGCAGGTTGACTTTGACTTGGTGGCTGTGCTGCAGGGTAAAACACAGAGCAGTACAGTCCACTCTGTCCAGCTCTCTGCTGTTCAGGTTGATCCAATGGTCTGAAGACCTCAACAAACTGGACACACAGTCACTGTCTCTACTGTCATAGATGTGTCTGATGGAGGACTTTACAAAGCTGGAACTGGACCTGAACAAACATGGAGAATGGATTGTTGTGGTTATGTCAAGGTTTTATAAAGGATAACTCACATAGCAACAACTGGCTGGATAGGACATGAATAATTAAAGTCTATAAATATTGAATAAAGATCTCCCACCTCTTGAATAAAACCCTAATGATATTACAGAGGAAAACTCAGAACAACATGTCACTGGATACAAATAGTTATTTTATTATTTCTAGAAAGTCTGACCAGAGAAAGAAGTTCTCCCACCTCTTGAGAGTAACCCTTCCCAGAAAGGGGAGAAGATCTGAGATGTTCTTCTCTAGAAGCCGGTTCTTCCTGAGGTCCACAGTGATGTTGTGGGTTGAATGCTGCAGCAGAGAGAGAAGCACTTCCCAGTCCAGCCTGCAGGAGGTCAGGTCTCCACCAACCTTCTCCAGGAACCACTGAGTCAAGTCCTTGTCCTGAGCTTCATACACAACTACAGTCAGCTGCTGCAGAGTGTCTGTGTTCAGTCTAGGAGGTTGGAACATGCAGGCAGTCAGAAATATGAAGAAAAACACATGAATGAAGTTACTATTTCTACTTTAAAAAAACATCAGCTTCAGACTGACCTGAGAGAGAGAGGTCCCTGGTGACACAGCAGTGCGATGAGAGAGTGACCCTGGATCCAGAAATCAGTCAGGTCCAGACACTGAACCCTCCAGAGTCTCAGCAGGGACGCCACACTACTCAGAGCCCTGGATAACACTCTCTCTGGTGGCTGGCTGCTCTTTAGGACCAGGGAGAGTTCTGGGACAGTCAGTGGAGTAGAACCTCTCCCTGTCCTCCTAACCAGTCTGGACAGTTTCACTGCCATACCCACACTCAGCCTGGAATGAAAAGACAAAACTCAAGTCACTTGAAACAGAGAAGTCTTGTCAGATAAAATGATCAGTAAGGAAAATCAACTATTCAATAGACCTGTAAAAGCTGTCTTACTGAACATACCTGAGCTTGTGGAGCTTTGACTCATGTCTCAAAAGAAGTGCGGCTCCTTTGAGAGAGATCTTGCTGGGGGTGAGAGTGAGGTCCACTCTGGAGGCACAGAGACCCAGGACTCTCCCCACAGACCTGCAGGTTTTCCTGGGTAACTCTCCTCCCAGTGACAGGGTAGAGCCCAAGAACTGGAGGAGAGAGGCCAACTGCTGGTCCTCTTCTCTGGACCTCACAGGGATGGATTCACACACAGTCTGGAAGAACCTGTCATCATCACAGCTGAAACAGCAAAACATGGAGACATCAAATCAGACATTTAGGAGACAGTGACGTCCAGAAGTATTGGGACAGTGACACATGGTTTGTTGTTTTGGCTCTGTACTCCAGTACTTTCTAAATGATACAATGACTATGAGGTTAAAGGTCAGACTGTCAGCTTTAATCTGGAGGTATTGTCATCCAAATCAGGTGAACTGTTTAGAAATTACAGCACTTTTTGTACATACAGTGTCCTCCATTAGTATTCAATTCCCTGAGACTTTTAGACATGTTATTGTGTGGAATTCAAATGGATGGAATATATTCAAAATACTCTGAAATGTCAAAGTGAACAAAAACAATAAACATATAAAGATGAATCAAATAAAAACACTAATATCACGAATACAGAAACATGTTTTGACTGTAATATCAAAATGTCAAAGTTAAAGATTAATGAAAAATAAAACACTAATATCCTGAGAAACATGTTTTGAAAAACATTCACGATCATTATTCAGGATTCATTCAGGATCATGGTAGCGTTCACATTCATGTAGAAGTGTTCAGAAATATATTCTATTCTTATTTGCTATAAAAGTGACTCCAAAATGACACAATACATTATTTACCTCATCATTTTCTATTGGGCACAAAATAATCTGAAACAACCAGAACAAACAGCAAAATGCATCCAACTAGTTTGTAGAATCACAAACTTGATGTCGTCAGTGCTATGAATATTGAAGAAGAATTATGGAAGAATTAAACCTGGTTAAAGCTTCTCTAGTGTCCGTGAGTTATTTACTCTGAGAAATAAGAACCTAACAGCTCACTGTTACAGAGAAAGTTCCATAATATGCATTTTGTTTTATAGATTAGATATTCTGCGTATAAATGTATATGGAAAAATTCACAATATCTAGGTAACATTTGGTAATGTGTAGGAGTAAATGAGACGTATAGGACAGCACATAGATGTATAGGATAGCTGAACATTAAAAACAGACCACAGGAAGACAGGGAGACACATAGGCGCCTAAGACAATTGGACACACTAAGGATAGGGGAGAACAGAACAAAGAGTAGATTGACACATTAATGAAAGGGTGAGACACATGGTATGCTGACACACTAATGATAAAAAGACCCATAGTCAGCTCTTTCTAAAAAGAAGGCTTATAGGATAGAGTCTGCTGATTCCAATAAAGGCAGAACAAAGAGTAGATTGACACATTAATGAAAGGAAGAGACACAGAATCTGCTGACACACTAAGATAAGGGTCCGGCCACCATTATAATCTAACTGAAAGCAGATAAGGGCGTTATTGGGCGTGAACAAGCAGGAAGCTTGAACTAAAAGATAATGGTGGCGAATGACTTAAGAAAAGAAAATTCATTTGCATAAGGGATGGACATAATACTATGTGTGTATAAATATAAGAGCTAGGGCTCTGGGAAATTGTGTGTTCCGCGGGAAATTCCGGCTTGCTATACAATTGTAATAAAAAGTCTATTTGATTTCACAAGTTCTTACGAGTGTTATATTTCTGAGACGATGTTCCACGACAAATGCAACATTTGTTATTTCAGGGAATCTAAGTATAAATGTTACCAGATTCAATAACATTTGAAGATTCATATGACAATGTCTTAAAAAAGACAATGACTGCAGAAAGCTACAAACGTCCTCTCTAAAGGGAAATACAGGGACAGACAACTACAATCCCTGAAATGTACTGATCCAACTCACCTCAGCTGTGAGATGTAGGACAGACACTGAAGGAAACTCCTCACTTCACTCTCTTCATCTGACCAGCCCTTCAGCTCTACTGGTTTCTTCTCCTGTTGGAGTTTCAGCACTTCTAGGAGGAGGGAGGCCTTTCTCTCTGAGAGGTCTATGGACCAGACTGCAGGAGCTGACTGGTAAACTGGCTGTAATGCTGGAAGGAAACTCCTGCCTGTTTGAGTCTCATAGTCCTTCACATGTGAGTACAGATCCAGCAGGAAATCACATTGATATTCCTTATTATCGTCACCATCATCATCATCATCAGAAGGGGAAGGTGCTGTAAGTACACACTGATGATACCAGCTTCAGTGTCTTCTCTCCTGTCTGCTCCTCCCACTCTGCTGCTTGAGACAGGAGATCCACCAGGAACTTGATCTGCTTTAAGGGATCATACCTCCATGGATAGAAACTGCAACAAGGACAGTAACAGCTGATTCAGACATGGATGAACACATTAAATCAGTCATAGCTAAAGATATATGAAGTAGTTATACATTTACATAATGTGATTTGGTTATATGTTAAAGTATTTAATTTTAGAGACAATCACATGATTTATCTGTGACATTTAGTAATGCAACATTAGTTATGTCAGGAAATGGGCTGATAAATGTTCCCAGATTCACCAACATGTGCAGTTTTATACGGAGCCTTCACCGTGTGCTGCCACTTTGCATCAGCAGTCAGAAAGGAGACGCTCTGGGGGGCAGTTTGATAGTGGTGATGCTAAACAACTCTGGTTAATTTCCCTCTTCCCTCTCTCTCTTACCACTCTCTTTCCATCTTCCCCCTCTTTCTCTTACCACTCTCTCTTTCTCTCTCTCTCTCGTCCCTCTCTCTCTCTCTTCCCTCTCGCTCTCTCTTCCCTCTCGCTCTCTCTTCCCTCTCGCTCTCTCTTCCCTCTCGCTCTCTCTTCCCTCTCTCTCTCTCGTCCCTCTCTCTCTCTCGTCCCTCTCTCTCTCTCGTCCCTCTCTCTCTCTTTCGTCCCTCTCTCTCTCTCTCGTCCCTCTCTCTCTCTCTCGTCCCTCTCTCTCTCTCGTCCCTCTGTCTCTCTCGTCCCTCTGTCTCTCGTCCCTCTCTCTCTCTCGTCCCTCTCTCTCTCTCTCGTCCCTCTCTCTCTCTCGTCCCTCTCTCTCTCTCGTCCCTCTCTCTCTCTCTCGTCCCTCTCTCTCTCTCGTCCCTCTCTCTCTCTCTCGTCCCTCTCTCTCTCTCGTCCCTCTCTCTCTCTCGTCCCTCTCTCTCTCTCGTCCCTCTCTCTCTCTCTCTCTCTCTCTCTCTCTCTCTCGTCCCTCTCTCTCTCTCATCCCCCTCTCTCTCTCTCATCCCCCTCTCTCTCTCTCATCCCCCTCTCTCTCTCTCTCGTCCCTCTCTATCTCTCCAGTGCTTTACACTGCAGCAGACTTTATTATTGTTTTCAATGCTCTTCCCTTTGAGGTTCAGCGTGGCTGGACTATTATTGTCCTGCCAGACGTATTTGGGTTGACATTTTAGTTAAAGGGAAGTTGCTTGCCAGTTTATTGTGTCTTGTTATTTGAACTGTATTGATGTGGTACTAATGACATGTGGCCCAGAAGATTGTGGACATTTTAAGGCCTTTGTTTGTCTATGACCCCCCCCACCATTCATACCCTCTGCACTCCTCCACTGGGAGGTAATACAGATTACTGCAAATCATCTCATGTTGATGACTGGGTTATTTCTTGTAAATTGTTTCTATGAAGTTGCCGTTAAATTGCTCTGCCATCATTATTGTATGAGGTATTATTGGTGGGGTTACCCCTGTGCTGTGATGGGTGTTTTATATGGTGTGTCTTATCTTTTCTCTCCACTGGCTATCTGGCTAACAGGCTACACTCTAGACAGTCTCTTCTGCTGATGTGTGTGTGTCTGGTAGTGGGTCTCTCTCTATCCTACTCTTTTCCTTTCTGCAGAGTTAATACCTGCCTGGCACCCCAACAAAATCTTTACCTTTACCACTCTCTAACAATACCACTACAAGATTTACCAACACTTGAAGTTTTATATGTCAAATGTTTCTATAAGATAATAACCACTAGCATCACATAATCACTAACCAACACACATGTTCAGACTCACCTCAGCTGTGAGATGTAGGGCAGACACTGAAGGAAACTCCTCACTTCACTCTCTTCATCTGACCAGCCCTTCAGCTCTACTGGTTTCTTCTCTGGTTTGAGGTTCAGCACTTCTAGGAGGAGGGAGGCCTTTCTCTCTGAGAGGTCTATGGACCAGACTGCAGGAGCTGACTGGTAAACTGGCTGTAATGCTGGAAGGACACTCCTGCCTGTTTGAGTCTCATAGTCCTTCACATGTGAGTACAGATCCAGCAGGAAATTACTCTGTTTAGAAGTGTCTCCAATGGGAAAAGGAAAGGCTCTGTAAGTACACACTGATGATACCAGCTTCAGTGTCTTCTCTCCTGTCTGCTCCTCCCACTCTGCTGCTTGAGACAGGAGATCCACCAGGAACTTGATCTGCTTTGAGGGATCAGACCTCCGTGGACAGAAACTGCAACAAGGACAGTAACAGCTGATTCAGACATGGATGAACACATGAAACCAGTCATAGTTAAAGATATATGAAGTAGTTATACATTTACATAATGTGATTTGGTTATATGTTAAAGTATTTAGTTTTAGAGACATTCACATGATTTATCTGTGACATTTAGTAATGCAACATTAGTTATGTCAGGAAATGGGCTGATAAATGTTCCCAGATTCACCAACATGTGTAGTTTTATACGGAGCCTTCACCGTGTGCTGCCACTTTGCATCAGCAGTCAGAAAGGAGACTCTCTGGGGGGCAGTTTGATAGTGGTGATGCTAAACAACTCTGGTTTATTTTCACTCTTTCTCTCTCTCTCTCAACTCGCTCTCTTCCCTCTCTCTCTTCCCTCTCTCTCTCTCTTCCATCTCTCTCTTCCCTCTCTCTCTTCCCTCTCTCTCTTCCCTCTCTCTCTTCCCTCTCTCTCTTCCCTCTCTCTCTTCCCTCTCCCTCTTCCTTCTCCCTCTTCCTTCTCTCTCTTCCTTCTCTCTCTTCCCTCGCTCTTTTCCTTTTCTCTCTTCCCCCTCCCTCTTCCCTCTCTCTCTCCCCCCACTCTCTCTCAACTCGCTCTCTTCCCTCTCTCTCTCTTCCCTCTCTCTCTCACTCTTCCCTCTCCCCTCTCACTGTTCTCTCCCTCTTTTCCCTCTTCCCTTTCTCTCTCACTCTTCCCTCTCCCCTCTCACTGTTCTCTCCCTCTCTTCCCTCTCTCTCTCTTCCCTTTCTCTCTCACTCTTCCCTCTCCCCTCTCACTGTTCTCTCCCTCTCTTCCCTCTCTCTCTTCCCTCTCTCTCTCTTCTCTCTCTCTTCCCTCCCTCTCTCTCTCTCTTCTCTCTCCCTCTCTTCCCGCTCCCTCTCTTCCCTCTCTCCCTATCTTTCCTATCTCTCCTCCACTGGGAGGAAATACAGATTACTGCAAATCCTATAATGTTGATGACTGGGTTCTTTCTTGTAAATTGTTTCTATGAAGTTGCCGTTAAATTGCTCCGCCATCATTATAGTATGAGGTATTATTGGTGGGGTTACCCCTGTGCTGTGATGGGTGTTTTATATGGTGTGTCTTATCTTTTCTCTCCACTGGCTATCTGGCTAACAGGCTACACTCTAGACAGTCTCTTCTGCTGATGTGTGTGTGTCTGGTAGTGGGTCTCTCTCTATCCTACTCTTTTCCTTTCTGCAGGGTTAATACCTGCCTGGCGCCCCAACAAAATCTTTACCTTTACCCCTCTCTAACAATACCGCTACAAGATTTACCAACACTTAAAGTTTTATATGTCAAATGTTTCTACAAGATAATAACCACTAGCATCACATAATCACTAACCACCACACATGTTCAGACTCACCTCAGCTGTGAGATGTAGGGCAGACACTGAAGGAAACTCCTCACTTCACTCTCTTCATCTGACCAGCCCTTCAGCTCTACTGGTTTCTTCTCTGGTTGGAGTTTCAGCACTTCTAGGAGGAGGGAGGCCTTTCTCTCTGAGAGGTATATGGACCAGACTGCAGGACTGGCTGACTGGTAAACTGGCTGTAATGCTCGAAGGACACTCCTGCCTGTTTGAGTCTCATAGTCCTTCACATGTGAGTACAGATCCAGCAGGAAATCACTCTGTTTAGAAGTGTCTCCATTGGGAAAAGGAAAGGTGCTGTAAGTACACACTGATGATACCAGCTTCAGTGTCTTCTCTCCTGTCTGCTCCTCCCACTCTGCTGCTTGAGACAGGAGATCCACCAGGAACTTGATCTGCTTTGAGGGATCAGACCAGTCTGGACAGAAACTGCAACAAGGACAGTAACAGCTGATTCAGACATGGATGAGCACATGAAACCAGTCAAAGTTAAAGATATATGAAGTAGTTATACAATTAAAAAACATATATTTTACCTTCATTTAACTAGAATAAATTCTTATTTTCAATGACGGCCTAGGAACAGTGGGTTAACACTCTAACCACTAGGCTTTCTGCCACCCCTAATAATGTGCTTTGGTTATTTGTCAAAGTATTAAACTTTAGAGACAATCACATGATTTATGTGTGACATTTAGTAATGCAACATTAGTTATGTCAGGAAATGGGCTGATAAATGTTCCCAGATTCACCAACATGTGTAGTTTTATACGGAGCCTTCACCGTGTGCTGCCACTTTGCATCAGCAGTCAGAAAGGAGACGCTCTGGGGGGCAGTTTGATAGTGGTGATGCTAAACAACTCTGGTTCATATTCCCTCTTTCTCTCCCCTCTTTCTTCCCTCTCTCTCATCCCTCTCTCTCATCCCTCTCTCTCATCCCTCTCTCTTCCATCTCTCTTCCCTCTCTCTTCCCTCTCTCATCCCTCTCTCATCCCTCTCTATTCCCTCTCTCATCCCTCTCTATTCCCTCTCTCATCCCTCTCTCATCCCTCTCTTTTCCCTCTCTATTCCCTCTCTCTCATCCCTCTCTATTCCCTCTCTCATCCCTCTCTCTCATCGATCTCTCTTCCCTCGCTCTCTTCCCTCTCTATTCCCTCTCTATTCCCTCTCTATTCCCTCTCTCTTCCGTCTCTCTCTTCCCTCTCTATTCGCTCTCTCTCATCCCTCTCTCATCCCTCTTTCTCTGTCTTCTCTTTCCCTCTTCCCTCACTCTCTCTTCCCTCTCTCTCCCTCTTCCATCTCTCTATTTTCTCTCTCTTCCCTCTCTCTTTCCTCTCTCTTCCCTCTCTCGTCACTCTCTCATCCCTCTCTCATCCCTCTCTTTTCCCTCTCTCTCATCCATCTCTCTCTTTTCCCTCTCTCTCGTCCCCTCTCTCATCCCTCTCTATTCCCTCTCTCTCATCCATCTCTCTCTTCCCTCTCTCTTTTCCCTCTCTCTCTTCCGTCTCTCTCTTCCCTCTCTATTCGCTCTCTCTCATCCCTCTCTCTCTATCTGCCCTCTCCCTCTTCCCTCTCTTTCCCTCTTCCCTCACTCTCTCTTCCCTCACTCTCCCTCTTCCATCTCTCTCTTCCCTCTCTCTATTCACTCTCTCGTCCCTCTCTCTCTTCCCTATCTCTATTCCCTATCTCTATTCCCTCTCTCTTCCGTCTCTCTATTCTCTCTCTTCCTTAACTCTCTTCCCTCTCTCTCTCTCTCTTCCCTCTCTCTCTCTCTCTTTCCCCTCTCTCTCCCCTTTCTTCCCTCTCTCTTCCATCTTGTCCTCTCTCGCCCTCTCTCTTCCCTCTCTCTCTTCTCTCTCACCCCTCTCTCTCTTCCCTCTCTCTCCCCTTTCTCCCTCTCTCTTCCCTCTCTCTTTTCCCTCTCTTCCATCTCTCTTCCCTATCTATATTCCCTCTCTATTCCCTCTCTATTACCTCTCTCTTCCCTCTCTCTCTTTTCCCTCTCTATCTTCCCTCTCTCTCCCCTCTCTCTTCCGTCTCTCTATTCTCTCTCTTCCCTCTTCCTCTCTCTTTCTTACCACTCTCTCCCCTCTCTCTTTCCCCTCTCTCTCCCCTTTCTCCCTCTCTCTTCCCTCTCTCTTCCCTCTCTCTTCCCTCTCTCGTCCCACTCTCTCTTCCCTCTCGTCCTCTCTCTTCCCACTCTCTCTTCCCTCTCTCTTCCCTCTCTCTCTCCCCCTCTCTCTTCCCTCTCTCTCCCCTTTCTCCCTCTCTCTTCCCTCTCTCTTTTCCCTCTCTTCCATCTCTCTTCCCTATCTATATTCCCTCTCTATTCCCTCTCTATTACCTCTCTATTACCTATCTATTACCTCTTTCTTCCCTCTCTCTTCCCTCTCTCTTCTGTCTCTTTTCCGTCTCTCTATTCTCTCTCACTTCCATCTCTCTATACCCTCTCTCTTCCCTCTCTCTTCCCTCTCTTCCCTCTCTCTCTCCACCTCTCTCCATCTCTACTCCCTCTCTCTTCCCTATCTCTCTTCCCTCTCTCTTCCCTCTCTCTTCTCTGTATTCCCTCTCTCTTCCCTCTCTCTATTCCATCTCACCTCCCTCTCTCTTCCCTCTCTATTCCCTCTCTCTTCCCTCTCTCTCTTCCCTCTCTTCCCTCTCTCTCCCTCTCTCATCGCTCTCACTCTTCCATCTCTCTCCCCTCTCTCCCACTCTCTTCCCTCTCTCTCTTCCCTCTCTCCACTTTCTCCCTCTCTTCACTCTCTCTTCCCTCTCTCTCTTTCCTCTCTTTCCCCTTTCTCCCTCTCTCTTCCCTCTCTCTCTTCCCTCTCTCTCTTCCCTCTCTCTCTTCCCTCTCTCCCTCTCTCTCTTCCCTCTCTCTCTTCCCTCTCTATTCCCTCTCTATTCCCTCTCTATTCCCTCTCTCTTCCGTCTCTCTATTCTCTCTCTCTTCCCTCTCTCTATACCCTCTCTCTTCCCTCTCTCTATTCACTCTATTCACTCTCTCTTCCGTCTCTCTTCCCACTCTCTTCTCTCTCTCTTCCCTCTCTCTTCCCTCTCTCTTCCCTCTCTCTCTTCCCTCCCTCTCTACCCTCTTGCTCGCGCTCTTCCCTCTCTCGCTCTCTTCCCTCTCTCTCTTTCTCTTCCCTCTCTCTCTTTCTCTTCCCTCTCTCGCTCTCTTTCTATTCCCTCGCTCGCTCTCTTTCTATTCCCT
The DNA here is from genome assembly GCF_045679555.1 of Salvelinus alpinus. NCBI lineage: Eukaryota > Metazoa > Chordata > Actinopteri > Salmoniformes > Salmonidae > Salvelinus > Salvelinus alpinus. The sequence continues at coordinate 91,700,415 of NC_092091.1, read as the reverse complement.
CGCTCGCTCTCTTCCCTCTCGCTCGCTCTCTTTCTATTCCCTCGCTCGCTCTCTTCCCTCTCGCTCTCTTCCCTCTCGCTCTCTTCCCTCTCGCTCTCTTCCCCCCTTCTCCCCCTCTCTCTCTCTCGTCTCTCCTCTCTCTCTCTTCCCTCTCTCTCTTCCATCTCTCTTCCCTCTCTATTCCCTCTCTATCCCCTCTCTCTTCCCTCTATTCACTCTATATTCACTCTCTCTATATTTCCTCTCTCTTCCCTCTCTCTTCCCTATGTCTTCCCTCTCTCTTTCCTCTCTCTCCCTCTCTCATTGCTCTCCCTCTCTCTTTCCCCACTCTCTTCCCTCTCTCATCCCTCTCTCTCCCCTTTCTCCATCTCTCTTCCCTCACTCTTCCCTCTCTCTCTTCCCTCTCTCTCCCTTCTCTCTTCCCTCTCTCTCTCCTGTCTCTCTTCCCTCTCTCTCTCCTGTCTCTCTTCCCTCTCTCTCTTCCCTCTCTCTTCCCTCTCTCTCTTCCCTTTTTTCCTCTGTCTTCCCTATCTCTTCCCTCTCTCATCCCACTCTCATCCCACTCTCTCATCCCACTCTCTCTTCCCTCTCTCTTCCCTCTCTCTTCCCTCTCTCTTCCCTCTCTCTTCCCTCTCGTCCTCTCTGGCCCTCTCTATTCCCTATCTCTATTCCCTCTCTCTTCCCTATCTCTATTCCCCCTCTCTTCCCTCTCTCTTCCTTATCTCTATTCCCTTTCTCCCCCCTCTCTCTTCCCTCTCTCTCTTTCCTCTCTCTCTTCCCTCTCTTTCCCCTCTCTCCCTTATCTCTTCCCTCTCTCTTCCCTCTCTCTCTCCTGTCTCTCTTCCCTCTCTCTCTTCCCTCTCTCTCTTCCCTCTCTCTTCCCTCTCTCTTCCCTCTCTCTTCCCTCTCTCATCCCACTCTCTCATCCTACTCTCTCTTCCCTCTCTCTTCCCTCTCTCTTCCCTCTCGTCCTCTCTGGCCCTCTCTATTCCCTATCTCTATTCCCTCTCTATTCCCTCTCTCTTCGCTATCTCTATTCCCCCTCTCTTCCCTCTCTCTTCCTTATCTCTATTCCCTTACTCTCCCCTCTCTCTTCCCTATCTCTCTTTCCTCTCTCTCTTCCCTCTCTCTTCCCTCTCTTCCCTCTCTCTTTCCTCTCTCTCCCTCTCTCATCGCTCTCTCTCCTCTCTCTCTCCTCTCTCTTCCCTCTCTCTCTTCCCTCTCTCTCCTCTCTCTTCCCTCTCTCTTCCCTCTCTCTTCCCTCTCTCACCCCTCTCTCTCTCGATCTCTACTCCCTCTCTCTTACCTCTCTCTATACCCTCTCTCTTCCCTTTCTCCCTCTCTCTTCCCTAGTTTTATACGGAGCCTTCACCGTGTGCTGCCACTTTGCATCAGGAGTCAGAAAGGAGACTCTCTGGGGGGCAGTTTGATAGTGGTGATGCTAAACAACTCTGTTTATTTTCACTCTTCTCTCTCTTCCCCCTCTCTCTTCCTACTCTCTCTCTCTCTCTCTCTCTCTCTCTCTCTCTCTCTCTCTCTCTTCCCCCTCTCTCTTCCTACTCTCTCTCTCTCTCTCTCTCTCTCTCTCTCTCTCCCTCTCTCCCTCCCTCTCTCCCTCCCTCTCTCTCTCCCTCCCTCCCTCCCTCCCTCCCTCCCTCCCTCCCTCCCTCCCTCCCTCCCTCCCTCCCTCCCTCCCTCTCTCTCTCTCTGTCTTCTCTCTTCTCCTCTCTCTTCTCCTCTATCTCTCCAGTGCTTTACACTGCAGCACTTTATTATTGTTTTCAATGCTCTTCCCTTTGAGGTTCAGCGTGGCTGGACTATTATTGTCCTGCCAGACGTATTTGGGTTGATATTTTAGTTAAAGGGAGGTTTCTTGCCAGTTTATTGTGGCTTGTTATTTGAACTGTATTGATGTGGTACTAATGACATGTGGCCCAGAAGATTTTGTACATTTTAAGGCCTTTGTTTGTCTATGACCCCCCACCATTCATACCCTCTGCACTCCTCCACTGAGAGGTAATACAGATTACTGCAAATCCTCTAATGTTGATGACTGGGTTCTTTCTTGTAAATTGTTTCTATGAAGTTGCCGTTAAATTGCTCTGCCATCATTATTGTATGAGGTATTATTGGTGAGGTTACCCCTGTGCTGTGATGGGTGTTTTATATGGTGTGTCTTATCTTTTCTCTCCACTGGCTATCTGGCTAACAGGCTACACTCTAGACAGTCTCTTCTGCTGATGTGTGTGTGTCTGGTAGTGGGTCTCTCTCTATCCTACTCTTTTCCTTTCTGCAGGGTTAATAACTGCCTGGCGCCCCAACAAAATCTTTACCTTTACCCCTCTCTAACAATACCGCTACAAGATTTACCAACACTTGAAGTTTTATATGTCAAATGTTTCTACAAGATAATAACCACTAGCATCACATAATCACTAACCACCACACATGTTCAGACTCACCTCAGCTGTGAGATGTAGGACAGACACTGAAGGAAACTCCTCACTTCACTCTCTTCATCTGACCAGCCCTTCAGCTCTACTGGTTTCTTCTCTGGTTGGAGTTTCAGCACTTCTAGGAGGAGGGAGGCCTTTCTCTCTGAGAGGTCTATGGACCAGACTGCAGGACTGGCTGACTGGTAAACTGGCTGTAATGCTGGAAGGACACTCCTGCCTGTTTGAGTCTCATAGTCCTTCACATGTGAGTACAGATCCAGCAGGAAATCACTCTGTTCAGAATTGTCTCCATTGGGAAAAGGAAAGGTGCTGTAAGTCCACATTGATGATACCAGCTTCAGTGTCTTCTCTCCTGTCTGCTCCTCCCACTCTGCTGCTTGAGACAGGAGATCCACCAGGAACTTGATCTGCTTTGAGGGATCATACCACCATGGATAGAAACTGCAACAAGGACAGTAACAGCTGATTCAGACATGGATGAACACATGAAACCAGTCATAGTTAAAGATATATGAAGTAGTTATACAATTAAAAAATATATATTTGACCTTCATTTAACTAGAACAAATTCTTACTTTCAATGACGGCCTAGGAACAGTGGGTTAACACTCTAACCACTAGGCTTTCTGCCACCCCTAATAATGTGCTTTGGTTATTGTCAAAGTATTACACTTTAGAGACATTATGTGTGACATTTAGTAATGTAACATTAGTTATGTCAGGAAATGGGCTGAAAAATTTTCCCAGATTCACCAACATGTGTAGTTTTATACGGAGCCTTCACCGTGTGCTGCCACTTTGCATCAGCAGTCAGAAAGGAGACTCTCTGGGGGGCAGTTTGATAGTGGTGATGCTAAACAACTCTGGTTTATTTTCCCTCTCCATCTCTCTCTCCCCTCTCTCTTCCCTCTCTGTTCCCTCTCTCTCTTCCCTCTCTATTCCCTCTCTCATCCCTCTCTTTTCCCTCTCTAGTCCCTCTCTCATCCCTCTCTAATCCCTCTCTAATCACTCTCTATTCCCTCTCTCGTCCCTCTCTCTCATCCCTCTCTCTTCCCTCTCTTATCCTTCTCTCTCATCCCTCTCTTATCCTTCTCTCTCATCCCTCTCTCTTCCCTCTCTCATCCCTCTCTAATCCCTCTCTAATCCCTCTCTATTCCCTCTCTCGTCCCTCTCTCTCATCCCTCTCTCTTCCCTCTCTTATCCTTCTCTCTCATCCCTCTCTCTTCCCTCTCTCATCCCTCTCTATTCCCTCTCTATTCCCTCTCTCATCCCTCTCTATTCCCTATCTATTCCCTCTCTCTCTTCCCTCTCTCTCATCCCTCTCTATTCCCTCTCTCTCTTCCCTCTCTCTCTTCCCTCTCTCTCTTCCCTCTCTCTCTTCCCTCTCTCATCCCTCTCTCTTCCCTCTCTATTCCCTCTCTCTCATCCCTCTCTCTCTTCCCTCTCTCTTTCCTCTCTCTCTTTCCTCTCTCTCTTCCCTCTCTCTCTTCCCTCTCTCTCTTCCCTCTCTCTTCCCTCTCTCTCTCTCTTCTCTCTCTATTACCTCTCTCTTCCCTCTCTCTCTTCCCTCTCTCTCTTCCCTCTCTCTCTTCCCTCTCTCTTCCCTCTCTCTTCCCTCTCTCTTCCCTCTCTTCCCTCTCTCTTCCCTCTCTCTCTTCCCTCTCTCTTCCCCCTCCCTCTTCCCATTCTCTCTTCCCTCTCTCTCTTCTCTCTCTTCCCTCTCTCTTTCCTCTCTCTCCCTCTCTCTCTTCCCTCTCTCTCCCCTCTCTCTTCCCCCTCTCTCTCTCTCTCTCTATCCCCTCTCTCTTCCCTCTCTCTTTCCTCTCTCTTTCCTCTCTCTATTCCCCCTCTCTCTCTCTCTCTCTCTCTCTCTCTCTCTCTCTCTCTCTCTCTCTCTCTCTCTCTCTCTCTCTCTCTCTCTCTCTCTCTCTCTCTCTCTCTCTCTCTCGCTCTCTCTCTCGCTCTCTCTCTCTCTCTCTCGCTTTACACTGCAGCAGACTTTATTATTGTTTTCAATGCTCTTCCCTTTGAGGTTCAGCGTGGCTGGACTATTATTGTCCTGCCAGACGTATTTGGGTTGACATTTTAGTTAAAGGGAGGTTTCTTGCCAGTTTATTGTGTCTTGTTATTTGAACTGTATTGATGTGGTACTAATGACATGTGGCCCAGAAGATTGTGGACATTTTAAGGCCTTTGTTTGTCTATGACCCCCCCCACCATTCATACCCTCTGCACTCCTCCACTGGGAGGTAATACAAATTACTGCAAATCCTCTAATGTTGATGACTGGGTTCTTTCTTGTAAATTGTTTCTATAAAGTTGCCGTTAAATTGCTCTGCCATCATTATTGTATGAGGTATTATTGGTGTGGTTACCCCTGTGCTGTGATGGGTGTTATATATGGTGAGTCTTATCTTTTCTCTCCACTGGCTATCTGGCTAACAGGCTACACTCTAGACAGTCTCTTCTGCTGATGTGTGTGTGTGTGGTAGTGGGTCTCTCTCTATCCTACTCTTTTCCTTTCTGCAGAGTTAACCTGTTGAGGACAGAGGGCACTGTTTTCACTTTGGGGGAAAATCGTGCCCAATTTAAACGGCCTCGTACTCAATTCCTGCTCGTACAATATGCATATTATTATTACTATTGGATAGAAAACACTCTAGATTCTAAAACCGTTTGAATTATATCTGTGAGTAAAACAGAACTCCTTTTGCAGCAAACTTCCTGACAGGAAGTGGAAAATCTGAAATCGATGCTCTCTTCTAGGGGCTGCCTATTAAAGTCCTTGATATTTAAAAGTTTACCGGTACTCCCTGTATGTAGCCTCATTATTGCTATGTCATTTTCTTGTGTTACTATTTGATTTTATTACTTTATTTAGTAAATATTTTCTTAACTCTATTTCTTGAACTGCATTAATTTGTTGGTTAAGGGCTTGTAAGTAAGCATTTCACTGTAAGGTCTACACCTGTTGTATTGGGTTTTTACTTTTTTGGTGGAACTTGGCGGAATGTTTTTAAACTGATTTTATTTTTGCCACAGGACTGGCAAGGTCATTGAAGGTGTGGTTGTGCCTTTCATAGAACCGTGGAGCCATTCTTTCTGTTTTTGAGGGTGAAATTGGATGTCGATATGGGACAAGATACGTAGCGATAGCTGGCCATTAGGACAGCAGTAAATTGTAATGTGTACAGTTTGTAGGAAATTCTGATGGAAGATCACCAAAAGTAGGACCCATTTTGGGCACGCTCTCGCCATAAAATAAACTGCATATCGTAATAAAGTAATTTTTAGAATTCTAACACGGCGATTGCATTAAGAACTAGTGTATCTATCATTTCCTATACAACATGTATTTTTTTGTTATGTTTATGAATAGTTATTTGGTCAGAATATGTGTGTCAGAAAAAATATCCGGACGTTGTGGGAAAAAGATGCTACGTTAGCACAATGTATAACCACTGATTTCAGCTCTAAATATGCACATTTTCGAACAAAACATAAGTGTATGTATAACCTGATGTTATAGTACTGTCATCTGATGAAGCTTATCAAGGTTAGTCAAAAATTATATATCTTGCTGGTTTATTCGCTATCGCTAACGTGCCTATTGCTATCGCTAACGTGCCTTGATGAATGAATGCGGTAGTGTGGTAGGCTATTGTAGTAAGCTAATATAATGCTATATTGTGTTTTCGCTGTAAAACACTTAAAAAATCGGAAATATTGGCTGGATTCACAAGATGTTTGTCTTTAATTTGCTGTACACCATCGATTTTTCAGAAATGTTTTATGATGAGTATTTAGGTATTTGACGTTGGTGTCTGTAATTACTCTGGCAGCTTCGGTCCTATTGTTGACGGTAGCTGTGATGGTAGCTGCAATGTAAAACTGATTTATAGCTCAAATATGCAAATTTTTCGAACAAAACATAGATTTATTGTATAACATGTTATAAGACTGTCATCTGATGAAGTTGTTTCTTGGTTAGTTTGGTTGGTTCTTGGTTAGTTAGGTTGGCTTTGTGCATGCTACCTGTGCTGTGAAAAATGTCTGTCCTTTTTTGTATTTGGTGGTGAGCTAACATAAATATACGTGGTGTTTTCGCTGTAAAACATTTTAAAAATCGGACATGTTGACTGGATTCACAAGATGTGTATCTTTCATTTGCTGTATTGGCCTTGTTAATGTGTGAAAGTTAAATATTTCTAAAAAATATCTTTTGAATTTCGCGCTCTGCCTTTTCAGTGGAGTGTGGGAAGAGTACCGCTACAAGATTTTACCAACACTTGAAGTTTTATACGTCAAATGTTTCTACAAGATAATAACCACTAGCATCATATAATCACTAACCACCACACATGTTCAGACTCACCTCAGCTGTGAGATGTAGGGCAGACACTGAAGGAAACTCCTCACTTCACTCTCTTCATCTGACCAGCCCTTCAGCTCTACTGGTTTCTTCTCTGGTTGGAGTTTAAACACTTCTAGGAGGAGGGAGGCCTTTCTCTTTGAGAGGTCTATGTACCAGACTGCAGGAGCTGACTGGTAAACTGTCTGTAATGCTGGAAGGACACTCCTGCCTGTTTTAGTCTCATAGTCCTTCACAAGTGAGTACAGATCCAGCAGGAAATCACATTTCTGATAGTGATATACTTCAGACAGTGATAACACTTTCTCTACAGTTGTTTGTATGGTTCCTCTCTCATGGAGAGCTGCTTGAAGACAAAGATTCAGTAGGAATGTCTTCTCTCTCTTTCTCCTCTCTGTATTATCCTTCAGTGGAGGAAATCTGAACAAACAGTTTAAAACACATATGATATGCAGGTGAGTGATGAGGACTGATATGAGTAACAGGGTTGGGGAAGTGAAAACTAATAGCACCATATGACTCTATCTTTTAAAAACAATACAACTATTAATTTGAGTTTTGTTCAATTTCAATTCCTTCTAAATTAGAGTTTCTACAGCATCTTCACATGTGCATGTATTAAAAAGATAAAGACAGTTTAAAACATAAATACTATCTACACCAGTTCAATGACATATGGACTCTTGTTGGATAAACTCACTCACCTCAGCTGTGAGATGTAGGACAGACACTGAAGGAAACTCCTCACTTCACTCTCTTCATCTGACCAGCCCTTCAGCTCTACTGGTTTCTTCTCTGGTTGGAGTTTCAGCACTTCTAGGAGGAGGGAGGCCTTTCTCTCTGAGAGGTCTATGGACCAGACTGCAGGAGCTGACTGGTAAACTGGCTGTAATGCTGGAAGGACACTCCTGCCTGTTTGAGTCTCATAGTCCTCCACATGAGAGCACAGATCCAGCAGGAAATCACTCTGTTCAGAATTGCCTCCATTTGGAAAAGGAAAGCCTCTGTAAGTACACACTGATGATACCAGCTTCAGTGTCTTCTCTCCTGTCTGCTCCTCCCACTCTGCTGCTTGAGACAGGAGATCCACCAGGAACTTGATCAGCTTTGAGGGATCAGACCTCTGTGGATAGAACCTGCAACAAGGACAGTAACAGCTGATTCAGACATGGATGAACACATGAAACCGGTCATAGTTAAAGATACACAGGGATGCAAACTAGTCACCTTTCGGCGAAATTCGCCGTTTTGAATCCAAAATACGTATTTCGTGTAGATCTCATGAGAATAGTTCGGTGGGGGAGGGGTTTGGATCACTACTGGCTGTAAGCGAACGAGTGATGTACGTTTGGAGCAATACTGTCTGTATCCAAGGCTCAGCCAATCGTTCCCATAACAACAGAACGCAGCACGAAACTGAAGAGAGAAGAGACAACCAATGCGCTAGTCACAGCATCAGCGCGCGCTCTGGAAAGAGCGGGAGAGTGGAAAGGCAGTTGGGCGGTTAATTTACAGCAGCGCGTCGCCCTGAACGGTAACAGAGAGGTAGGTGATAAGCCTGACCACAGAGACCGGGGTGAGGAGAGTACCTGTAACCGAAAAACAACTGGCATTTGCCACAGAGACCGGGGCGAGGAGAGTACCTGTAACCTAAAAACAACTGGCATTTGGAAAGTTTGAGGTGAGAGAGAAAGTGTGATGGAAAAAGTAACGTTATTGTTAGCTTTGCTAAGTATATTGCTATAGTAGCTGGCTCAAATTTCTCTGTTAGCCAATGTGGGGTTTTATTAGGTTTGACATGCTTAACTAACTATAAACTAGTAGGGCTTTTTATGCATTAAAGTTTGAATATTATGACTCTTGTGAACCTGACTTTTACATTGTTCTCAGGCTTACCAGTGCTCAAGGCCTAACCCTAAAGTATGTGTTTTGTATGCAACAGTGTATCTGAGTGTAAGAGATGAACAATAAAGTGTGAAATGTGTGTGTGTTAAGAAGGGCGCTGTACTGTGTGACCGAAACTGTGCTAATCTTAGAGAGGCACAGGAGGGGTGTAGAGGGAGGGGGGGTGAATCAGGAGACTGCTGACGGTGGTGTACAATAGACAATAACAGATAAACTATACACACGAAGAACATCTGTGAGGTTCTGAGATATGCACTATAACCCAATACTATAACACATGTGATTGAATATTAGCAACTGTTGGCCTGGGAGCCTGGGTGTCTGTGTGTGTGTGCTGGAAGTAACAGTTAGCCTCAGATAAGTGTGCTGGGAAGCTGTGGTTAGCCTTGAGCGAGAACAGTGGGATTTGTATACAGGTGCAAATAGCTCAGACAATGTTGCAGAGCTGTCTGACCTCAGTCTCTGGGGTGAGGGAGCGTAATCTACCCAGCAACAGCGCCGGGACACCAAAATGCGCTAAGGGGCTAGGACTAGCTTAAGCGCCAACACCAGCGATAGGCCAGTAAGTTTAAACCATGCTGTGCCTCTACTCTAACAGGCCTGTTCAGAAACAGGAACTAACTCTGTTGAAGTATAAAAGGGAAAGGGAGTGGGGTGTGGGCTGTTGTTCTCTGTCTTATCCTGCGTGATGACACAGTGAACCCGTATATACGGAAATTGCATTTGCCATTTATTAACTCTTGAAATAAACAATTATTTTAAACAAGTTCAGGTGTGCTATTGTTCTCAGTTGAACCTTCGCAGCCTTAACACTGATCAGATAATTGAGTTTATTGTTTGAAAATTAGCTGGCTAACAAAGTCAGATAGCTAGCTAGCTAACGTTACAACGTCAGATGAGCTAACTTTAGTAAGCCAACCAATGCGGTATAGTATTAACTGGTACAACTCCTTGCAGTTCCTCAAATTATAACGCGTTAGGTGCTTACTGGACCCTGGCAATCTGTTTGAAATGTTAACTAGTTGACGAACTAACTACTATCTGTGAACTAATGTTTTCCCTCTACAGTATGTGGTTAATTTTCAGAATGAGAGAATTAGGTGAAAATGAGGCATTGCACGTACGTGGGATTACGTAAATGAGATTATTTGAAAACATCGCCCAGCAGACAAATCATTACAAACAGTAACCAGCCAAGTAGAAGTGTTACACAAGTCAGAAATAGAGATAAAATGAATCACTTACCTTTGATGATCTTCATATGGTTGCACTCAGAAGACATTCATTTACTCAATACATGTTTGTTTTGTTTGATAGAGTCTTTCTTTATATCCAAAAATCTCAGTTTTGTTCAGTAATCCACACGGCTCAAACGCAGTCACAACAGGCAGACGTAAAATCCAAATAGTATCGGTTAAGTTTGTAGAAACATGTCAAATGATGTTTATATTCAATCCTAAGGATGTTTTTAGCCTATATAATTGATAATATTTCAACCGGACAATAACGTCGTCAATATAAAAAGTAAACAAGAAAGGCACTCTCTCTGTCGCATGCATGAAAAAGCTCTGTGTCAATGTAGGGTCCATTCATTCAGAGTGGTCTTATTCCCTCATTTTTCAGAATACAAGCCTGAAACAATTTCTAAAGACTGTTGACATCTAGTGGAAGGCATAGGAAGTGCTATTTGAGTCCTAAATCAATGGATACTGTAAAGGCATTCAATAGAAAACTACAAAAAAAAATTCCTACTTCCTGGATGGATTTTCCTCAGGTTTTCGCCTGCCAAATCAGTTATGTTATACTCACAGACATTCTTTTAACAGTTTTGGAAACTTTAGAGTGTTTTCTGTCCAAATCTACCAATTATATGCAAATCCTAGCATCTGGGCATGAGTAGCAGGCAGTTTAGTTTGGGTACGCTTTTCATCCGGAGGTGAAAATAGTGCCCCCTACCCTAGAGAAGTTTTAAACAAGTGGATTCTGGGATCAAGTGTAGCTGGAGCTGGGCCTGGCTTAAGCTGGATGCCACTATAGAACGCTTGCATCCCACTGCTGGCTTCTGAAGCTAAGCAGTGTTGGTCCTGGTCAGTCCCTGGATGGGAGACCAGATGCTGCTGGAAGTGGTGTTGGAGGGCCAGTAGGAGGCACTCTTTCCTCTGGTCTAAAAAATATCCCTACGTCCCAGGGCAGTGATTGGGGACACTGCCCTGTGTAGGGTGCCGTCTTTCGGATGGGACATTAAATGGGTGTCCTGACTCTCTGAGGTCATTAAAGATCCCATGGCTGTCACGCCCTGGCCTTAGTTATCTTTGTTTTCTTTATTATTTTAGTTAGGTCAGGGTGTGACATGGGGGATGTTTGTGTGTTTTTGTTGAGTCTGGGGTGTTTGTATTGTCTAGGGGGTTTTGTAGAGTTCATGGGGTTGTGTTCAGTGTAGGTGTTTATGTAAGTCTATGGTTGCCTGGATTGGTTCTCAATTAGAGACAGCTGTCTATCGTTGTCTCTGATTGGGAGCCATATTTAGGCAGCCATAGGCATTAGGTAGGTTGTGGGTAAATGTCTATGTCTTGACGTTAGTTGCGTGTGTCTGCACTTTCGTGTTATAGCTTCACGGTCGTTTGTTGTTTTGTCTACTTTGTATTAGTGTTCGTTTCTTCTTCTATTAAAAAGAAGATGTATTTATATCACGCTGCGCCTTGGTCCTCTCTTTCACCTGAAGACGATCGTGACAATGGCACTTATCATAAGAGTAGGGGTGTTAACCCCGGTGTCCTGGCTAAATTCCCAATCTGGCCCTCATACCATCATGGCTACCTAATCATCCCCAGCATCCAATTGGCTCCTTCATCCCCCCTCCTCTCCCCTGTAACTAATCCCCAGGTCGTTTTTTTTTTTTTTTTTTTCACCTTTATTTAACCAGGTAGGCTAGTTGAGAACAAGTTCTCATTTGCAACTGCGACCTGGCCAAGATAAAGCATAGCAGTGTGAACAGACAACACAGAGTTACACATGGAGTAAACAATAAACAAGTCAATAACATGGTAGAAAAAAGAGAATCTATATACAATGTGTGCAAAAGGCATGAGGTAGGCAATAAATCGAATAATTACAATTTAGCAGATTAACACTGGAGTGATAAATCATCAGATGATCATGTGCAAGAAGAGATACTGGTGTGCAAAAGAGCAGAAAAGTAAATAAATAAAAGCAGTATGGGGGGTGAGGTAGGTAAATTGGGTGGGTAGTTTACAGATGGACTATGTACAGCTGCAGCGATCGGCTAGCTGCTCGGATAGCAGATTTTTAAAGTTGTTGAGGGAGATAAAAGTCTCCAACTTCAGAGATTTTTGCAATTCGTTCCAGTCGCAGGCAGCAGAGAACTGGAAGGAAAGGCGTCCAAATGAGGTTTTAGCTTTAGGGATGATCAGTGAGATACACCTGCTGGAGCGCGTGCTGCGGGTGGGTGTAGCCATCGTGACCAGTGAACTGAGATAAGGCGGCACTTTACCTAGCATAGCCTTGTAGATGACCTGGAGCCAGTGGGTCTGACGACGAACATGTAGCGAGGGCCAGCCGACTAGGGCATACAGGTCGCAGTGGTGGGTCGTATAAGGTGCTTTAGTAACAAAACGAATGGCACTGTGATAAACTGCATCCAGTTTGCTGAGTAGAGTGTTGGAAGCTATTTTGTAGATGACATCGCCGAAGTCGAGGATCGGTAGGATAGTCAGTTTTACTAGGGTAAGTTTGGCGGCGTGAGTGAAGGAGGCTTTGTTGCGGAATAGAAAGCCGATTCTTGATTTGATTTTGGATTGGAGATGTTTGATATGAGTCTGGAAGGAGAGTTTGCAGTCTAGCCAGACACCTAGGTACTTATAGATGTCCACATATTCTAGGTCGGAGCCGTCCAGGGTGGTGATGCTAGTCGGGCGTGCGGGTGCAGGCAGCGAACGGTTGAAAAGCATGCATTTGGTTTTACTAGCGTTTAAGAGCAGTTGGAGGCCACGGAAGGAGTGTTGTATGGCATTGAAGCTCGTTTGGAGGTTAGATAGCACAGTGTCCAAGGAAGGGCCGGAAGTATATAGAATGGTGTCGTCTGCGTAGAGGTGGATCAGGGAATCGCCCGCAGCAAGAGCAACATCATTGATGTATACAGAGAAAAGAGTCGGCCCGAGAATTGAACCCTGTGGTACCCCCATAGAGACTGCCAGAGGACCGGACAACATGCCCTCCGATTTGACACACTGAACTCTGTCTGCAAAGTAGTTGGTGAACCAGGCAAGGCAGTCATTAGAAAAACCGAGGCTACTGAGTCTGCCGATAAGAATATGGTGATTGACAGAGTCGAAAGCCTTGGCCAGGTCGATGAAGACGGCTGCACAGTAATGTCTTTTATCGATGGCGGTTATGATGTCGTTTAGTACCTTGAGCGTGGCTGAGGTGCACCCGTGACCGGCTCGGAAACCGGATTGCACAGCGGAGAAGGTACGGTGGGATTCGAGATGGTCAGTGATCTGTTTGTTGACTTGGCTTTCGAAGACCTTAGATAGGCAGGGCAGGATGGATATAGGTCTGTAACAGTTTGGGTCCAGGGTGTCTCCCCCTTTGAAGAGGGGGATGACCGCGGCAGCTTTCCAATCCTTGGGGATCTCAGATGATACGAAGGAGAGGTTGAACAGGCTGGTAATAGGGGGTGCGACAATGGCGGCGGACAGTTTCAGAAATAGGGGGTCCAGATTGTCAAGCCCAGCTGATTTGTATGGGTCCAGGTTTTCCAGCTCTTTCAGAACATCTGCTATCTGGATTTGGGTAAAGGAGAAGCTGGGGAGGCTTGGGCGAGTAGCAGCGGGGGGGGCGGGGCTGTTGGCCGAGGTTGGAGTCGCCATGAGGAAGGCATGGCCAGCCATTGAGAAATGCTTGTTGAAGTCTTCGATTATCACGGATTTATCGGTGGTGACCGTGTTACCTAGCCTCAGTGCAGTGGGCAGCTGGGAGGAGGTGCTCTTGTTCTCCATGGACTTTACAGTATCCCAGAACTTTTTGGAGTTAGAGCTGCAGGATGCAAATTTCTGCTTGAAAAAGCTGGCCTTTGCTTTCCTGACTGACTGCGTGTATTGGTTCCTGACTTCCCTGAACAGTTGCATATCGCGGGGGCTCTTCGATGCTATTGCAGTTCGCCACAGGATGTTTTTGTGCTGGTCGAGGGCAGTCAGGTCTGGAGTGAACCAAGGGCTATATCTGTTCTTAGTTCTGCATTTTTTGAACGGAGCATGCTTGTCTAATATGGTGAGGAAGTAACATTTAAAGAATGACCAGGCATCCTCAACTGACGGGATGAGGTCAATATCCTTCCAGGGTACCCGGGCCAGGTCAATTAGAAAGGCCTGCTCGCAGAAGTGTTTTAGGGAGCGTTTGACAGTGATGAGGGGTGGTCGTTTGACCGCGGACCCGTGGCGGATACAGGCAATGAGGCAGTGATCGCTGAGATCTTGATTGAAGACAGCAGAGGTGTATTTGGAGGGCAGGTTGGTCAGGATAATGTCTATTAGGGTGCCCATGTTTACGGATTTAGGGTTGTACCTGGTGGGTTCCTTGATGATTTGTGTGAGATTGAGGGCATCAAGCTTGGATTGTAGGACTGCCGGGGTGTTAAGCATATCCCAGTTTAGGTCACCTAGCAGAACAAACTCTGAAGCTAGATGGGGAGCGATCAATTCACAGATGGTGTCCAGGGCACAGCTGGGAGCTGAGGGGGGTCGGTAGCAGGCGGCAACAGTGAGAGACTTATTTCTGGAGAGATGAATTTTTAAAATTAGAAGTTCGAACTGTTTGGGCATAGACCTGGAAAGTATGACAGAACTTTGCAGGCTATCTCTGCAGTAGATTGCAACTCCTCCCCCTTTGGCAGTTCTATCTTGACGGAAAGTGTTATAGTTGGGTATGGAAATCTCAGAATTTTTGGTGGCCTTCCTAAGCCAGGATTCGGACACGGCAAGGACATCAGGATTGGCAGAGTGTGCTAAAGCGGTGAGTAAGGCAAACTTAGGGAGGAGGCTTCTGATGTTGACATGCATGAGGCCAAGGCTTTTTCGATCGCAGAAGTCAACAAATGAGGGTGACTGGGGACATGCAGGGCCTGGGTTTACCTCCACATCACCCGAGGAACAGAGGAGTAGTAGGATGAGGGTGCGGCTAAAGGCTATCAAAACTGGTCGCCTAGAGCGTTGGGGACAAAGAATAAAAGGAGCAGATTTATGGGCGTGGAAGAATAGATTCTGGGCATAATGTGCAGACAGGGGTATGGAGGGGCGCGGGTACAGCGGAGGCAAGCCCAGGCACTGGGTGATGATAAGAGAGGTTGTATCTCTGGACATGCTGGTCTCAATGGGTGAGGTCACCGCATGTGTGGGGGGTGGGACAAAGGGGGTATCAGAGGTATGGAGAGTGGAACTACAGGGTCCATTGCAAACCAAAACAATGATAATGAAAGCTAGCCTGAACCACAGTATGCAAGGCATATTGATATTTGAGAGAGACATACAATAAGGCATAAAGTGATTGCAAGTCTTGATTGGGAGAGCTAGCTAGCACAACAGGTAAAATAACAGCAGCAATAACAGGGTGCTAGTCTAACATAGCAACAACAGGTAAAAATGGCGACGGCTAGGTAGAGAGGGTCGGATTAACTACACACAGATCCTGAGTTAAAGCACAGAGCCGACAGATAAAACACAAATAAACAGAATGGAGTACCGTGAATTAATGGACAGTCAAGCATGCATCAGCTATGTAGCCAAGTGATCATAGTGTCCAGGGGGCAGCCGTAGATGGAGCGGAGGAGGCCTCCACTAAGCTAGCCCGCGGCGTAAAATTGTTCGATAGACCTGTTCAGATAGGAGCCGATATGCTCAAGACAGCTAACGATTAGCGGGCCGCAGTTAGCATATGGGCGTTCAGGTTACGTCGCGATGGAGGGGCCAGTTGAATAACTCCCTCGGGCAGATAACGTCGGTATCCCAGTCGTGAAGGCCCGGTGGGGGCTCCGCATCGGCAGTAAAACGGGTCCGGGTAGGTGATTGTAGCCCAGGAGTGGCTGATGGAACTCTTCAGCTGGCTAGCTCCGGGATAATTGGTGTTTGCTCCGGAATTGATGTTAGTCAATAGTCACTCGGATAGCAGCTAGTTAGCGTGAATTAACGGACAGTCAAGCAGGCATCAGCTATGTAGCCAGGTGATCATAGTGTCCAGGGGGCAGCCGTAGATGGAGTAGTGAGGCCTCCACTAAGCTAGCCCGCGGCGTAAGATTGTTCGATAGACCTGTTCAGGTAGCAGCCGATATGCTCAAGACAGCTAACGATTAGCGGGCCGCAGTTAGCATATGGGCGTTCAGGTTACGTCGCGATGGAGGGGCCAGTTGAATAACTCCCTCGGGCAGATAACGTCGGTATCCCAGTCGTGAAGGCCCGGTGGGGCTCCGCATCGGCAGTAAAACGGGTCCGGATAGGTGATTGTAGCCCAGGAGTGGCTGATGGAACTCTTCAGCTGGCTAGCTCCGGGATAATTGGTGTTTGCTCCGGAATAGATGTTAGCCAATAGTCACTCGGATAGCAGCTAGTTAGCTGCAAGATCCAGGTGTAAATGTCCAGAGCTTGCGGTAAAAATCCGGGGATATGGAGAGAAAATAGGTCTGGTATGCTCTGGTCTGAGTCGCGTTGTACAAAACTGGCAATAGTTTTCTGAGCTAAAGGATAGCTGATAAGCGCTAGCTGTGGTTAGCTGAACTACTCACGTTAGCTTGTGAGCTGGCTAACTTCTGGCTAGCTTCTATTGTAGATTTCGGATACGAGGTGAATAATACCTTTGAGGGAAAAAAAAACAGATCCGCACCACATTTGGTGAGGTAGGTTGCAGGAGAGTGTTTTGAAGTTGAGTTTTTAAGAAGAAAAAAAAAATATATATATAAAGAAATGCGAAGAAAAATATTTAAAATATATATACACGGGACAGGACGAGGACAAAGGACATCTTACTGCTGTAAATGAGAACGTGTTCTCAGTCAACTTACCTGGTAAAATAATGGAGAAAAAATTAAACAGAGGTGAAAGGAACACCACACACTTTCCCTCTTTCAATACAGTGGATAAAAGGGGTATATGCCAGATGTGTTCTCTGCCTGAAAGAGATCAATTATGCCAACAAAGGGTATCCTGCTCTGCTGGCACATTGTAGAACAGATGTCCACAGGCAGAAAGTGTACAATGTAATAACATGCAGTGTAGCCCGAAGATATTGCTTTTGTTGTGTTGAACTTGACAGTACCACTTGTGAGTGAGGGGGGATTATTACATTTTTTACTCGGTGAACATTATTTTTGCAGACATGTAGCCTTGTGCACCTGATCGATGTCTACTATAGTGGCCACGATAATAGAGCAACAATAGAATGCCTGTTTGTTTCATTATATTCTACCTAAAAAAAAAAAAAATCTCCCCAAGTGCAATATTTATATGTGTGTGGTAACATGTGTTCTATTTTAACTTCTTAGGGCTGCAATCCCGTTAACGGGATCGATATGACAACAGCCAGTGACAGTGCAGGGCGCCAAATTCAAACAACAGAAATCTCATAATTAAAATTCCTGAAACATACATGTGTCTTATACCATTTTAAAATGTAATCTTGTTGTTAATCCCACTAAAGTGTCCGATTTCAAATAGGATTTTCAGCGAAAGCACCACAAACGATTATGTTAGGTCACCGCCAAATCACAGACAAACACAGTCATTTTTCCAGCCAAAGACAGGAGTCACAAAAAGCAGAAATAGAGATAAAATGAATCACTAACCTTTGATGATCTTTATCAGATGACACTCATAGGACTTCATGTTACACAATACATATATGTTTTGCTCGATAACATTAATATTCATATACCAAAACCTCAGTTTACATTGGCACCATGTTCAGAAATGCCTCCAAAATATCCGGAGAAATTGCAGAGAGCCACATTAAAAAACAGAAATACTCATCATAAACTTTGATGAAAGATATATGTTTTACATATAATTAACGATACACTTGTTCTTAATGCAACCGCTGTGTCAGATTTCAAAAAGCTTTACGGCAAAACACAAAAGTCAATAATCTGAAAACAGCGTTCAGCCACAAAAGCAAGCCATACAGTTACTCGCCAAATTGTGCAGCCAACAAAACTCATAAAAAGCATTATATATCTTCACTTAACTTTGCTGATCTTCATCGGAATGCACTCCCAGGACTCCCACTTCCACAAGAAATGTTTGTTTTGTTCGGTATGTCCATCATTTATGTCCAAATAGCTACTTTTGTTAGCGCGTTTGATAAACAAATCCAAAGTCACGAAGAGCGTTCACTAAAAGCAGACGAAATGTCCAAAAGTTCCGTAACAGTCAGTAGAAACATGTCAAACGATGTATTGAATCAATCTTTAGAATGTTTTTAACATAAATCTTGAATAACGTTCCAACCGGAGAATTACATTGACTTCAGATGTGCGATGGAACAGAGCTCCCACTCATGTGAATGCGCATGGTTAGAGAATGGTCAAGTCATGGCAGACCTGACTAATTCCCCTCTCATTCAGCCCCCCTTCACAGTAGAGGAATCAGACAAGGTTCTACAGACTGTTGACATCTAGTGGAAGCCGTAGGAAGTGCAAACTTATCCTTATCTCGCTGTGATTTCAATAGGATCTTGGTTGAAAATCGACCAGCCTCATAATTCTTGCCTGCCATATGAGTTCTGATATACTAACAGACATCATTCAAACAGTTTTAAAAACTTCAAAGTGTTTTCTATCCAATCTGAATAATAATATGCATATATTAGCAACTGGGACTGAGGAGCAGGCAGTTGAATATGGGCACCTCTGTGCACCTTTCATCCAAGCTACTCAATACTGCCCCTGCAGCCATAAGAAGATAAAGGCTATCATGGTAACAATCATTCTATTTTAAAGGCTGTCATGGCAACAAGCGTTCTATTATAAAGGCTGTCATGGCAACAAGCATTCTATTAAAAAGGCTGTCATGGCAACAAGCTTTCTATTAAAAAGGTTGTCATGGCAACACGCGTTCTATTATAAAGGCTGTTTTGGCAAAAAGCATTCTATTATAAAGGCTGTCTTGGCAACAAGCGTTCTATTATAAAGGCTTTCATGGTAACAAGCGTTCTATTATAAAGGCTGTCATAGTAACAAGCGTTCTATTATAAAGGCTGTCATGGTAAAAAGCGTTCTATTTTAAAGGCTGTCATGGCAACAAGCATACGATAATAAAGGCTGTCATGGCAAAAAGCGTTCTATTATAAAGGTTTTCATGGTAACAAGCGTTCTATTATAAACACTGTCATGGCAACAAGCGTTCTATTATAAAGGGTGTCATGGCAACAACCATTTAAATATAAAGGCTGTCATGGCAACAAGCATTCTATTATAAAGGCTGTCATGGCAACAAGCATACTATAATAAAGGCTGTCATGGCAAAAAGCGTTCTATAATAAAGGCTATCATGGCAACAAGCGTACTATTATAAAAGCTGTCATGGCAACAAGTGTTCTATAATAAAGGCTGGCATGGCAACAAGCGTTCTATTATAACGGCTGACATGGCAACAAGCGTTCTATTATAAAGGTTGTCATGGCAACAAGCGTTCTATTATAAAGATTGTCATGGCAACAAGCGTTCTATTATAAATGATGTCATCGCAACAAGCGTTCTATTATAAAGGCTGTCATGGCAACAGGCATTCTATTATAAAGGCTGTCATGGCAACAAGCGTTCTAATATAAAGCCTGTCATGGCAACAATAGTTTTATTTTAAAGGCTGTCATGGCAACAGGCGTTCTATAATAAAGGATGTCATGGCAACAAGCATTCTATTATAAAGGCTGTCATAGCAACACGTGTTCTATTATAAAGGCTGTCATGGTAACAAGCGTTCTATTATAAAGGCTGTCATGGCAACAAGCGTTCTATTATAAAGGCTGTCATGGTAACAAGCGTTCTATTATAAAGGATGTCATGGCAACAAGCGTTCTATTATAAAGGCTGTCATGGCAACAAGCGTTCTATTATAACGGCTGACATGGCAACAAGCGTTCTATTATAAAGGCTGTCACTGCAACAAGTGTTCTATTATAAAGGTTGTCATGGCAACAAGCTTTCTATTATAAAGGATGTCATCGCAACAAGCGTGCTATTATAAAGGCTGTCATGGCAACACGTGTTCTATTATAAAGGCTGTCATGGTAACAAACGTTCTATTATAAAGGCTGTCATGGCAACAAGCGTTCTATTATAAAGGCTGTCATGGCAACAAGTGTTCTATTATAAAAGCTGTCATGGTAACACGCGTTCTATTATAAAGGCTGTCATGGTAACAAGCGTTCTATTATAAAGGCTGTCATGGTAACAAGCGTTCTATTATAAAGGCTGTCATGGCAACAAGTGTTCTATTATAAAGGCTGTCATGGTAAAACGCGTTCTATTATAAAGGCTGGCATGGCAACAAGCGTTCTATTATAAAGGTTGTCATGGCAACAAGCTTTCTATTATAAAGGCTCTCATGGCAACAAGCGTTCTATTATAAAGGCTGTCATGGCAACATGCATTCTATTATAAAGGCTTTCATGGTAACAAGCGTTCTATTATAAAGGCTGTCATAGTAACAAGCGTTCTATTATAAAGGCTGTCATGGTAAAAAGCGTTCTATTTTAAAGGCTGTCATGGCAACAAGCATACGATAATAAAGGCTGTCATGGCAAAAAGCGTTCTATTATAAAGGTTTTCATGGTAACAAGCGTTCTATTATAAACACTGTCATGGCAACAAGCGTTCTATTAAAAAGGGTGTCATGGCAACAACCATTTAAATATAAAGGCTGTCATGGCAACAAGCGTTCTATTATAAAGGCTGTCATGGCAACAAGCGTTCTAATATAAAGCCTGTCATGGCAACAATAGTTTTATTTTAAAGGCTATCATGGCAACAAGCGTACTATTATAAAAGCTGTTATGGCAACAAGTGTTCTATAATAAAGGCTGGCATGGCAACAAGCGTTCTATTATAACGGCTGACATGGCAACAAGCGTTCTATTATAAAGGTTGTCATGGCAACAAGCGTTCTATTATAAAGATTGTCATGGCAACAAGCGTTCTATTATAAATGATGTCATCGCAACAAGCGTTCTATTATAAAGGCTGTCATGGCAACAAGCATTCTATTATAAAGGCTGTCATGGCAACAAGCGTTCTAATATAAAGCCTGTCATGGCAACAATAGTTTTATTTTAAAGGCTGTCATGGCAACAGGCGTTCTATAATAAAGGATGTCATGGCAACAAGCGTTCTATTATAAAGGCTGTCATAGCAACACGTGTTCTATTATAAAGGCTGTCATGGTAACAAGCGTTCTATTATAAAGGCTGTCATGGCAACAAGCGTTCTATTATAAAGGCTGTCATGGTAACAAGCGTTCTATTATAAAGGATGTCATGGCAACAAGCGTTCTATTATAAAGGCTGTCATGGCAACAAGCGTTCTATTATAACGGCTGACATGGCAACAAGCGTTCTATTATAAAGGCTGTCACTGCAACAAGTGTTCTATTATAAAGGTTGTCATGGCAACAAGCTTTCTATTATAAAGGCTGTCATGGCAACAAGCGTTCTATTATAAAGGCTGTCATGGCAACAAGTGTTCTATTATAAAGGCTGTCATGGTAACACGCGTTCCATTATAAAGGCTGTCATGGTAACAAGCGTTCTATTATAAAGGCTGTCATGGTAACAAGCGTTCTATTATAAAGGCTGTCATGGCAACAAGTGTTCTATTATAAAGGCTGTCATGGTAAAACGCGTTCTATTATAAAGGCTGGCATGGCAACAAGCATTCTATTATAAAGGTTGTCATGGCAACAAGCGTTCTATTATAAAGGCTCTCATGGCAACAAGCGTTCTATTATAAAGGCTGTCATGGCAACAAGCGTTCTATTATAAAGGATGTCATTGCAACAAACGTTCGATTATAAAGGCTGTCATGGCAACAAGCGTTCTATTATAAAGGCTGTCATGGCAACAAGCATTCTATTATAAAGGTTGTCATGGCAACAAGCGTTCTATTATAAAGGCTCTCATGGCAACAAGCGTTCTATTATAAAGCCTGTCATGGCAACAATAGTTTTATTTTAAAGGCTGTCATGGCAACAGGCGTGCTATTATAAAGGCTGTCATGGTAACGAGCGTTCTATTATAAAGGCTGTCATGGCACAAGCGTTCTATTATAACGGCTGACATGGCAACAAGCGTTCTATTATAAAGGCTGTCATGGCACAAGCGTTCTATTATAACGGCTGACATGGCAACAAGCGTTCTATTATAAAGGCTGTCATGGCAACAAGCGTTCTATTATAAAGGTTGTCATGGCATCAAGCTTTCTATTATAAAGGATTTCATCGCAACAAGCGTTCAATTATAAAGGCTGTCATGGCAACACGCGTTCTAATATAAAGCCTGTCATGGCAACAAGCGTTCTATTACAAAGGCTGTCATGGCAACACGTGTTCTATTATTAAGGTGGTCATGGTAACAAGCGTTCTATTATAAAGGCTGTCATGGCAACAAGTGTTCTATTATAAAGCCTGTCATGGTAACACACATTCTATTATAAAGGCTGTCATGGTAACAAGCGTTCGATTATAAAGGCTGTCATGGTAACAAGCGTTCTATTTTAAAGGCTGTCATGGCAACAGGCGTTCTATAATAAAGGATGTCATGGCAACAAGCGTACTATTATAAAGGCTGTCATGCTAACAAGTGTTCTATTATAAAGGCTGTCATGGCAACACGTGTTCTATTATAAAGGCTGTCATGGTAACAAACGTTCTATTATAAAGGCTGTCATGGCAACATGCATTCTATTATAAAGGCTGTCATGGTAACAAGCGTTCTATTATAAAGGATGTCATGGCAACAACCGTTCTATTATTAAGGCTGTCATGGTAACAAGCGTTCTATTATAAAGGCTGTCATGGCAACAAGTGTTCTATTATAAAGCCTGTCATGGTAACACGCGTTCTATTATAAAGGCTGTCATGGTAACAAGCGTTCGATTATAAAGGCTGTCATGGTAACAAACGTTCTATTATAAAGGCTGTCATGGCAACAAGCATTCTATTATGAAGGCTGTCATGGCAACAAGCGTTCTATTATAAAGGCTGGCATGGTAACAAGAGTTCTATTATAAAGGCTGTCATGGCAACAAGCTTTCTATTATAAAGGTTGTCATGGCAACAAGCATTCTATTATAAAGGCTGTTATGGCAACAAGCGTTCTATTATAAAGGATGTCATGGCAACAAGCGTTCTATTATAAAGGCTGTCATGGCAACAATAGTTCTATCATAAAGGCTGTCATGGTAACAAGCGTTCGATTATAAAGGCTGTCATGGTAACAAGCGTTCTATTATAAAGGCTGTCATGGCAACAAGCGTTCTATTATGAAGGCTGTCATGGCAAGAAGCGTTCTATTAAAAAAGCTTTCATGGCAACAAGCTTTCTATTATAAAGGTTGTCATGGCAACAAGCATTCTATTATAAAGGCTGTTATGGCAACAAGCGTTCTATTATAAAGGATGTCATGGCAACAAGCGTTCTATTATAAAGGCTGTCATGGCAACAATAGTTCTATCATAAAGGCTCTCATGGCAACAAGCTTTCTATTATAAACGCTGTCATGGCAACACGTGTTCTATTATAAAAGCTGTCATGGTAACAAGCGTTCTATTATAAAGGCTGTCTTGGTAACAAGCGTTCTATAATAAAGGATGTCATGGCAACAAGAGTTCTATTATAAAGGCTGTCATGGTAACAAGCGTTCTATTATTAAGGTGGTCATGGTAACAAGCGTTCTATTATAAAGGATGTCATGGCAACAAGTGTTCTATTATAAAGGCTGTCATGGTAACAAGCGTTCTATTATAAAGGCTGTCTTGGTAACAAGCGTTCTATTATTAAGGTGGTCATGGTAACAAGCGTTCTATAATAAAGGATGTCATGGCAACAAACGTTCTATTATAAAGGCTGTCATGGTAACAAGCGTTCTATTATTAAGGTGGTCATGGTAACAAGCGTTCTATTATAAAGGCTGTCATGGCAACAAGTGTTCTATTATAAAGGCTGTCATGGTAACAAGCGTTCTATTATAAAGACTGTCTTGGTAACAAGCGTTATATAATAAAGGATGTCATGGCAACAAGTGTTCTATTATTAAGGTGGTCATGGTAACAAGCGTTCTATTATAAAGGCTGTCATGGCAACAAGTGTTCTATTATATAGGCTGTCATGGTAACACGCGTTCTATTATAAAGGCTGTCATGGTAACAAGTGTTCTATTATAAAGGCTGTCATGGCAACAAGCGTTCTATTATAAAGGCTGTCATGGCAAGAAGCGTTCTATTAAAAAAGCTTTCATGGCAACAAGCTTTCTATTATAAAGGTTGTCATGGCAACAAGCATTCTATTATAAAGGCTGTTATGGCAACAAGCGTTCTATTATAAAGGATGTCATGGCAACAAGCGTTCTATTATAAAGGCTGTCATGGCAACAATAGTTCTATCATAAAGGCTGTCATGGTAACAAGCGTTCGATTATAAAGGCTGTCATGGTAACAAGCGTTCTATTATAAAGGCTGTCATGGCAACAAGCGTTCTATTATGAAGGCTGTCATGGCAACAAGCGTTCTATTATAAAGGCTGGCATGGTAACAAGAGTTCTATTATGAAGGCTGTCATGGCAACAAGCGTTCTATTATAAAGGCTGTCATGGCAAGAAGCGTTCTATTAAAAAAGCTTTCATGGCAACAAGCTTTCTATTATAAAGGTTGTCATGGCAACAAGCGTTCTATTATAAAGGCTGTCATGGAAACAATAGTTCTATCATAAAGGCTCTCATGTCAACAAGCTTTCTATTATAAACGCTGTCATGGCAACAAGAGTTCTATTATAAAGGCTGTCATGGTAACAAGCGTTCTATTATTAAGGTGGTCATGGTAACAAGCGTTCTATTATAAAGGCTGTCATGGCAACAAGTGTTCTATTATAAAGGCTGTCATGGTAACAAGCGTTCTATTATAAAGACTGTCTTGGTAACAAGCGTTATATAATAAAGGATGTCATGGCAACAAGTGTTCTATTATTAAGGTGGTCATGGTAACAAGCGTTCTATTATAAAGGCTGTCATGGCAACAAGTGTTCTATTATATAGGCTGTCATGGTAACACGCGTTCTATTATAAAGGCTGTCATGGTAACAAGTGTTCTATTATAAAGGCTGTCATGGCAACAAGCGTTCTATTATAAAGGCTGTCATGGCAAGAAGCGTTCTATTAAAAAAGCTTTCATGGCAACAAGCTTTCTATTATAAAGGTTGTCATGGCAACAAGCATTCTATTATAAAGGCTGTTATGGCAACAAGCGTTCTATTATAAAGGATGTCATGGCAACAAGCGTTCTATTATAAAGGCTGTCATGGCAACAATAGTTCTATCATAAAGGCTCTCATGTCAACAAGCTTTCTATTATAAACGCTGTCATGGCAACACGTGTTCTATTATAAAGGCTGTCATGGTAACAAGCGTTCTATTATAAAGGCTGTCTTGGTAACAAGCGTTCTATAATAAAGGATGTCATGGCAACAAGAGTTCTATTATAAAGGCTGTCATGGTAACAAGCGTTCTATTATTAAGGTGGTCATGGTAACAAGCGTTCTATTATAAAGGCTGTCATGGCAACAAGTGTTCTATTATAAAGGCTGTCATGGTAACAAGCGTTCTATTATAAAGGCTGTCTTGGTAACAAGCGTTCTATTATTAAGGTGGTCATGGTAACACGCGTTCTATAATAAAGGATGTCATGGCAACAAACGTTCTATTATAAAGGCTGTCATGGTAACAAGCGTTCTATTATTAAGGTGGTCATGGTAACAAGCGTTCTATTATAAAGGCTGTCATGGCAACAAGTGTTCTATTATAAAGGCTGTCATGGTAACAAGCGTTCTATTATAAAGACTGTCTTGGTAACAAGCGTTATATAATAAAGGATGTCATGGCAACAAGTGTTCTATTATTAAGGTGGTCATGGTAACAAGCGTTCTATTATAAAGGCTGTCATAGCAACAAGTGTTCTATTATATAGGCTGTCATGGTAACACGCGTTCTATTATAAAGGCTGTCATGGTAACAAGTGTTCTATTATAAAGGCTGTCATGGTAACAAGCGTTCTATTATAAAGGCTATCATGGCAACAAGCGTTCTATTATAAAGGCTGTCACGGCAACAACCGTTCTATTATAAAGGCTGTCATGGCAAGAAGCGTTCTATTATAAAGGTTGTCATGGCAACAAGCATTCTATTATAAAGGCTGTTATGGCAACAAGCGTTCTATTATAAAGGCTGTTATGGCAACAAGCGTTCTATTATAAAGGCTGTCATGGCAACAAGTGTTTTATTATAAAGGTTGTCATGGCAACAAGCTTTCTATTATAAAGGCTGTCATCGCAACAAGCGTGCTATTATAAAGGCTGTCATGGCAACACGTGTTCTATTATAAAGGCTGTCATGGTAACAAACGTTCTATTATAAAGGCTGTCATGGCAACAAGCGTTCTATTATAAAGGCTGTCATGGCAACAAGTGTTCTATTATAAAAGCTGTCATGGTAACACGCGTTCTATTATAAAGGCTGTCATGGTAACAAGCGTTCTATTATAAAGGCTGTCATGGTAACAAGCGTTCTATTATAAAGGCTGTCATGGCAACACGTGTTCTATTATAAAGGCTGTCATGGTAAAACGCGTTCTATTATAAAGGCTGGCATGGCAACAAGCGTTCTATTATAAAGGTTGTCATGGCAACAAGCTTTCTATTATAAAGGCTCTCATGGCAACAAGCGTTCTATTATAAAGGCTGTCATGGCAACATGCATTCTATTATAAAGGCTTTCATGGTAACAAGCGTTCTATTATAAAGGCTGTCATAGTAACAAGCGTTCTATTATAAAGGCTGTCATGGTAAAAAGCGTTCTATTTTAAAGGCTGTCATGGCAACAAGCATACGATAATAAAGGCTGTCATGGCAAAAAGCGTTCTATTATAAAGGTTTTCATGGTAACAAGCGTTCTATTATAAACACTGTCATGGCAACAAGCGTTCTATTAAAAAGGGTGTCATGGCAACAACCATTTAAATATAAAGGCTGTCATGGCAACAAGCGTTCTATTATAAAGGCTGTCATGGCAACAAGCGTTCTAATATAAAGCCTGTCATGGCAACAATAGTTTTATTTTAAAGGCTATCATGGCAACAAGCGTACTATTATAAAAGCTGTCATGGCAACAAGTGTTCTATAATAAAGGCTGGCATGGCAACAAGCGTTCTATTATAACGGCTGACATGGCAACAAGCGTTCTATTATAAAGGTTGTCATGGCAACAAGCGTTCTATTATAAAGATTGTCATGGCAACAAGCGTTCTATTATAAATGATGTCATCGCAACAAGCGTTCTATTATAAAGGCTGTCATGGCAACAAGCATTCTATTATAAAGGCTGTCATGGCAACAAGCGTTCTAATATAAAGCCTGTCATGGCAACAATAGTTTTATTTTAAAGGCTGTCATGGCAACAGGCGTTCTATAATAAAGGATGTCATGGCAACAAGCGTTCTATTATAAAGGCTGTCATAGCAACACGTGTTCTATTATAAAGGCTGTCATGGTAACAAGCGTTCTATTATAAAGGCTGTCATGGCAACAAGCGTTCTATTATAAAGGCTGTCATGGTAACAAGCGTTCTATTATAAAGGATGTCATGGCAACAAGCGTTCTATTATAAAGGCTGTCATGGCAACAAGCGTTCTATTATAACGGCTGACATGGCAACAAGCGTTCTATTATAAAGGCTGTCACTGCAACAAGTGTTCTATTATATAAATATAAAGCCTGTCATGGCAACAATAGTTTTATTTTAAAGGCTGTCATGGCAACAGGCGTTCTATAATAAAGGATGTCATGGCAACAAGTGTTCTATTATAAAGGCTGTCATGGTAACACGCGTTCCATTATAAAGGCTGTCATGGTAACAAGCGTTCTATTATAAAGGCTGTCATGGTAACAAGCGTTCTATTATAAAGGCTGTCATGGCAACAAGTGTTCTATTATAAAGGCTGTCATGGTAAAACGCGTTCTATTATAAAGGCTGGCATGGCAACAAGCATTCTATTATAAAGGTTGTCATGGCAACAAGCGTTCTATTATAAAGGCTCTCATGGCAACAAGCGTTCTATTATAAAGGCTGTCATGGCAACAAGCGTTCTATTATAAAGGATGTCATTGCAACAAACGTTCGATTATAAAGGCTAACATGGCAACAAGCGTTTTATTATATAGGCTGTCATGGCAACAAGCGTTCTATTATAAAGGCTGTCATGGCAACAAGCGTTCTATTTTAAAGGCTGTCATGGCAACAGGCGTTCTATAATAAAGGATGTCATGGCAACAAGCGTACTATTATAAAGGCTGTCATGCTAACAAGCATTCTATTATAAAGGCTGTCATGGCAACAAGCATTCTAATATAAAGCCTGTCATGGCAACAATAGTTTTATTTTAAAGGCTGTCATGGCAACAGGCGTGCTATTATAAAGGCTGTCATGGTAACGAGCGTTCTATTATAAAGGCTGTCATGGCACAAGCGTTCTATTATAACGGCTGACATGGCAACAAGCGTTCTATTATAAAGGCTGTCATGGCACAAGCGTTCTATTATAACGGCTGACATGGCAACAAGCGTTCTATTATAAAGGCTGTCATGGCAACAAGCGTTCTATTATAAAGGTTGTCATGGCATCAAGCTTTCTATTATAAAGGATGTCATCGCAACAAGCGTTCAATTATAAAGGCTGTCATGGCAACACGCGTTCTAATATAAAGCCTGTCATGGCAACAAGCGTTCTATTACAAAGGCTGTCATGGCAACACGTGTTCTATTATTAAGGTGGTCATGGTAACAAGCGTTCTATTATAAAGGCTGTCATGGCAACAAGTGTTCTATTATAAAGCCTGTCATGGTAACACACATTCTATTATAAAGGCTGTCATGGTAACAAGCGTTCGATTATAAAGGCTGTCATGGTAACAAGCGTTCTATTTTAAAGGCTGTCATGGCAACAGGCGTTCTATAATAAAGGATGTCATGGCAACAAGCGTACTATTATAAAGGCTGTCATGCTAACAAGTGTTCTATTATAAAGGCTGTCATGGCAACACGTGTTCTATTATAAAGGCTGTCATGGTAACAAACGTTCTATTATAAAGGCTGTCATGGCAACATGCATTCTATTATAAAGGCTGTCATGGTAACAAGCGTTCTATTATAAAGGATGTCATGGCAACAACCGTTCTATTATTAAGGCTGTCATGGTAACAAGCGTTCTATTATAAAGGCTGTCATGGCAACAAGTGTTCTATTATAAAGCCTGTCATGGTAACACGCGTTCTATTATAAAGGCTGTCATGGTAACAAGCGTTCGATTATAAAGGCTGTCATGGTAACAAACGTTCTATTATAAAGGCTGTCATGGCAACAAGCATTCTATTATGAAGGCTGTCATGGCAACAAGCGTTCTATTATAAAGGCTGGCATGGTAACAAGAGTTCTATTATAAAGGCTGTCATGGCAACAAGCTTTCTATTATAAAGGTTGTCATGGCAACAAGCATTCTATTATAAAGGCTGTTATGGCAACAAGCGTTCTATTATAAAGGATGTCATGGCAACAAGCGTTCTATTATAAAGGCTGTCATGGCAACAATAGTTCTATCATAAAGGCTGTCATGGTAACAAGCGTTCGATTATAAAGGCTGTCATGGTAACAAGCGTTCTATTATAAAGGCTGTCATGGCAACAAGCGTTCTATTATGAAGGCTGTCATGGCAAGAAGCGTTCTATTAAAAAAGCTTTCATGGCAACAAGCTTTCTATTATAAAGGTTGTCATGGCAACAAGCATTCTATTATAAAGGCTGTTATGGCAACAAGCGTTCTATTATAAAGGATGTCATGGCAACAAGCGTTCTATTATAAAGGCTGTCATGGCAACAATAGTTCTATCATAAAGGCTCTCATGGCAACAAGCTTTCTATTATAAACGCTGTCATGGCAACACGTGTTCTATTATAAAAGCTGTCATGGTAACAAGCGTTCTATTATAAAGGCTGTCTTGGTAACAAGCGTTCTATAATAAAGGATGTCATGGCAACAAGAGTTCTATTATAAAGGCTGTCATGGTAACAAGCGTTCTATTATTAAGGTGGTCATGGTAACAAGCGTTCTATTATAAAGGATGTCATGGCAACAAGTGTTCTATTATAAAGGCTGTCATGGTAACAAGCGTTCTATTATAAAGGCTGTCTTGGTAACAAGCGTTCTATTATTAAGGTGGTCATGGTAACAAGCGTTCTATAATAAAGGATGTCATGGCAACAAACGTTCTATTATAAAGGCTGTCATGGTAACAAGCGTTCTATTATTAAGGTGGTCATGGTAACAAGCGTTCTATTATAAAGGCTGTCATGGCAACAAGTGTTCTATTATAAAGGCTGTCATGGTAACAAGCGTTCTATTATAAAGACTGTCTTGGTAACAAGCGTTATATAATAAAGGATGTCATGGCAACAAGTGTTCTATTATTAAGGTGGTCATGGTAACAAGCGTTCTATTATAAAGGCTGTCATGGCAACAAGTGTTCTATTATATAGGCTGTCATGGTAACACGCGTTCTATTATAAAGGCTGTCATGGTAACAAGTGTTCTATTATAAAGGCTGTCATGGCAACAAGCGTTCTATTATAAAGGCTGTCATGGCAAGAAGCGTTCTATTAAAAAAGCTTTCATGGCAACAAGCTTTCTATTATAAAGGTTGTCATGGCAACAAGCATTCTATTATAAAGGCTGTTATGGCAACAAGCGTTCTATTATAAAGGATGTCATGGCAACAAGCGTTCTATTATAAAGGCTGTCATGGCAACAATAGTTCTATCATAAAGGCTGTCATGGTAACAAGCGTTCGATTATAAAGGCTGTCATGGTAACAAGCGTTCTATTATAAAGGCTGTCATGGCAACAAGCGTTCTATTATGAAGGCTGTCATGGCAACAAGCGTTCTATTATAAAGGCTGGCATGGTAACAAGAGTTCTATTATGAAGGCTGTCATGGCAACAAGCGTTCTATTATAAAGGCTGTCATGGCAAGAAGCGTTCTATTAAAAAAGCTTTCATGGCAACAAGCTTTCTATTATAAAGGTTGTCATGGCAACAAACGTTCTATTATAAAGGCTGTCATGGAAACAATAGTTCTATCATAAAGGCTCTCATGTCAACAAGCTTTCTATTATAAACGCTGTCATGGCAACAAGAGTTCTATTATAAAGGCTGTCATGGTAACAAGCGTTCTATTATTAAGGTGGTCATGGTAACAAGCGTTCTATTATAAAGGCTGTCATGGCAACAAGTGTTCTATTATAAAGGCTGTCATGGTAACAAGCGTTCTATTATAAAGACTGTCTTGGTAACAAGCGTTATATAATAAAGGATGTCATGGCAACAAGTGTTCTATTATTAAGGTGGTCATGGTAACAAGCGTTCTATTATAAAGGCTGTCATGGCAACAAGTGTTCTATTATATAGGCTGTCATGGTAACACGCGTTCTATTATAAAGGCTGTCATGGTAACAAGTGTTCTATTATAAAGGCTGTCATGGCAACAAGCGTTCTATTATAAAGGCTGTCATGGCAAGAAGCGTTCTATTAAAAAAGCTTTCATGGCAACAAGCTTTCTATTATAAAGGTTGTCATGGCAACAAGCATTCTATTATAAAGGCTGTTATGGCAACAAGCGTTCTATTATAAAGGATGTCATGGCAACAAGCGTTCTATTATAAAGGCTGTCATGGCAACAATAGTTCTATCATAAAGGCTCTCATGTCAACAAGCTTTCTATTATAAACGCTGTCATGGCAACACGTGTTCTATTATAAAGGCTGTCATGGTAACAAGCGTTCTATTATAAAGGCTGTCTTGGTAACAAGCGTTCTATAATAAAGGATGTCATGGCAACAAGAGTTCTATTATAAAGGCTGTCATGGTAACAAGCGTTCTATTATTAAGGTGGTCATGGTAACAAGCGTTCTATTATAAAGGCTGTCATGGCAACAAGTGTTCTATTATAAAGGCTGTCATGGTAACAAGCGTTCTATTATAAAGGCTGTCTTGGTAACAAGCGTTCTATTATTAAGGTGGTCATGGTAACACGCGTTCTATAATAAAGGATGTCATGGCAACAAACGTTCTATTATAAAGGCTGTCATGGTAACAAGCGTTCTATTATTAAGGTGGTCATGGTAACAAGCGTTCTATTATAAAGGCTGTCATGGCAACAAGTGTTCTATTATAAAGGCTGTCATGGTAACAAGCGTTCTATTATAAAGACTGTCTTGGTAACAAGCGTTATATAATAAAGGATGTCATGGCAACAAGTGTTCTATTATTAAGGTGGTCATGGTAACAAGCGTTCTATTATAAAGGCTGTCATAGCAACAAGTGTTCTATTATATAGGCTGTCATGGTAACACGCGTTCTATTATAAAGGCTGTCATGGTAACAAGTGTTCTATTATAAAGGCTGTCATGGTAACAAGCGTTCTATTATAAAGGCTATCATGGCAACAAGCGTTCTATTATAAAGGCTGTCACGGCAACAACCGTTCTATTATAAAGGCTGTCATGGCAAGAAGCGTTCTATTATAAAGGTTGTCATGGCAACAAGCATTCTATTATAAAGGCTGTTATGGCAACAAGCGTTCTATTATAAAGGCTGTTATGGCAACAAGCGTTCTATTATAAAGGCTGTCATGGCAACAAGTGTTTTATTATAAAGGTTGTCATGGCAACAAGCTTTCTATTATAAAGGCTGTCATCGCAACAAGCGTGCTATTATAAAGGCTGTCATGGCAACACGTGTTCTATTATAAAGGCTGTCATGGTAACAAACGTTCTATTATAAAGGCTGTCATGGCAACAAGCGTTCTATTATAAAGGCTGTCATGGTAACAAGCGTTCTATTATTAAGGTGGTCATGGTAACAAGCGTTCTATTATAAAGGCTGTCATGGCAACAAGTGTTCTATTATAAAGGCTGTCATGGTAACAAGCGTTCTATTATAAAGACTGTCTTGGTAACAAGCGTTATATAATAAAGGATGTCATGGCAACAAGTGTTCTATTATTAAGGTGGTCATGGTAACAAGCGTTCTATTATAAAGGCTGTCATAGCAACAAGTGTTCTATTATATAGGCTGTCATGGTAACACGCGTTCTATTATAAAGGCTGTCATGGTAACAAGTGTTCTATTATAAAGGCTGTCATGGTAACAAGCGTTCTATTATAAAGGCTATCATGGCAACAAGCGTTCTATTATAAAGGCTGTCACGGCAACAACCGTTCTATTATAAAGGCTGTCATGGCAAGAAGCGTTCTATTATAAAGGTTGTCATGGCAACAAGCATTCTATTATAAAGGCTGTTATGGCAACAAGCGTTCTATTATAAAGGCTGTTATGGCAACAAGCGTTCTATTATAAAGGCTGTCATGGCAACAAGTGTTTTATTATAAAGGTTGTCATGGCAACAAGCTTTCTATTATAAAGGCTGTCATCGCAACAAGCGTGCTATTATAAAGGCTGTCATGGCAACACGTGTTCTATTATAAAGGCTGTCATGGTAACAAACGTTCTATTATAAAGGCTGTCATGGCAACAAGCGTTCTATTATAAAGGCTGTCATGGCAACAAGTGTTCTATTATAAAGGCTGTCATGGTAACACGCGTTCCATTATAAAGGCTGTCATGGTAACAAGCGTTCTATTATAAAGGCTGTCATGGTAACAAGCGTTCTATTATAAAGGCTGTCATGGCAACAAGTGTTCTATTATAAAGGCTGTCATGGTAAAACGTGTTCTATTATAAAGGCTGGCATGGCAACAAGCATTCTATTATAAAGGTTGTCATGGCAACAAGCGTTCTATTATAAAGGCTCTCATGGCAACAAGCGTTCTATTATAAAGGCTGTCATGGCAACAAGCGTTCTATTATAAAGGATGTCATTGCAACAAACGTTCGATTATAAAGGCTAACATGGCAACAAGCGTTTTATTATATAGGCTGTCATGGCAACAAGCGTTCTATTATAAAGGCTGTCATGGCAACAAGCGTTCTATTTTAAAGGCTGTCATGGCAACAGGCGTTCTATAATAAAGGATGTCATGGCAACAAGCGTACTATTATAAAGGCTGTCATGCTAACAAGCATTCTATTATAAAGGCTGTCATGGCAACAAGCGTTCTAATATAAAGCCTGTCATGGCAACAATAGTTTTATTTTAAAGGCTGTCATGGCAACAGGCGTGCTATTATAAAGGCTGTCATGGTAACGAGCGTTCTATTATAAAGGCTGTCATGGCACAAGCGTTCTATTATAACGGCTGACATGGCAACAAGCGTTCTATTATAAAGGCTGTCATGGCACAAGCGTTCTATTATAACGGCTGACATGGCAACAAGCGTTCTATTATAAAGGCTGTCATGGCAACAAGCGTTCTATTATAAAGGTTGTCATGGCATCAAGCTTTCTATTATAAAGGATGTCATCGCAACAAGCGTTCAATTATAAAGGCTGTCATGGCAACACGCGTTCTAATATAAAGCCTGTCATGGCAACAAGCGTTCTATTACAAAGGCTGTCATGGCAACACGTGTTCTATTATTAAGGTGGTCATGGTAACAAGCGGTCTATTATAAAGGCTGTCATGGCAACAAGTGTTCTATTATAAAGCATGTCATGGTAACACGCATTCTATTATAAAGGCTGTCATGGTAACAAGCGTTCGATTATAAAGGCTGTCATGGTAACAAGCGTTCTATTTTAAAGGCTGTCATGGCAACAGGCGTTCTATAATAAAGGATGTCATGGCAACAAGCGTACTATTATAAAGGCTGTCATGCTAACAAGTGTTCTATTATAAAGGCTGTCATGGCAACACGTGTTCTATTATAAAGGCTGTCATGGTAACAAACGTTCTATTATAAAGGCTGTCATGGCAACATGCATTCTATTATAAAGGCTGTCATGGTAACAAGCGTTCTATTATAAAGGATGTCATGGCAACAACCGTTCTATTATTAAGGCTGTCATGGTAACAAGCGTTCTATTATAAAGGCTGTCATGGCAACAAGTGTTCTATTATAAAGCCTGTCATGGTAACAAGCGTTCTATTATAAAGGCTGTCATGGTAACAAGCGTTCGATTATAAAGGCTGTCATGGTAACAAGCGTTCTATTATAAAGGCTGTCATGGCAACAAGCATTCTATTATGAAGGCTGTCATGGCAACAAGCGTTCTATTATAAAGGCTGGCATGGTAACAAGAGTTCTATTATAAAGGCTGTCATGGCAACAAGCGTTCTATTATAAAGGCTGTCATGGCAACAAGTGTTCTATTATATAGGCTGTCATGGTAACACGCGTTCTATTATAAAGGCTGTCATGGTAACAAGTGTTCTATTATAAAGGCTGTCATGGCAACAAGCGTTCTATTATAAAGGCTGTCATGGCAAGAAGCGTTCTATTAAAAAAGCTTTCATGGCAACAAGCTTTCTATTATAAAGGTTGTCATGGCAACAAGCATTCTATTATAAAGGCTGTTATGGCAACAAGCGTTCTATTATAAAGGATGTCATGGCAACAAGCGTTCTATTATAAAGGCTGTCATGGCAACAATAGTTCTATCATAAAGGCTCTCATGTCAACAAGCTTTCTATTATAAACGCTGTCATGGCAACACGTGTTCTATTATAAAGGCTGTCATGGTAACAAGCGTTCTATTATAAAGGCTGTCTTGGTAACAAGCGTTCTATAATAAAGGATGTCATGGCAACAAGAGTTCTATTATAAAGGCTGTCATGGTAACAAGCGTTCTATTATTAAGGTGGTCATGGTGTGACGACCCTCCCACTCTGTCTGCCGTATTCTCTCTTTGTTCTTGTTTCCTTATTAGGATGCCGGTGGGCGGAGTTGGGAGGGTCGTCAGCTACATGGGAAACACCTGGACCCACTGTCATAGGATAAAAGCACCACTTCCCCATTCATGGAGGAGACTCTCTCCATGCAGACACCTTTATAGATTTTGTTGTGGTTTTTGGTTGTTTGTTTTAGCATCTTTCAACACCCTGCATTATCACATTCATCCATGCAAAACATTCACTTACACTACTGATTACTGATTACACACACCATTTTATATTATACCTAGTTTCTTTATTTAATAAATATATATTTTGTTACTCCTTATCTCCACGTTGTCTCCCTTTTGTTACGGGCTTTGAGCCGGTTCGTGACAATGGTAACAAGCGTTCTATTATAAAGGCTGTCATGGCAACAAGTGTTCTATTATAAAGGCTGTCATGGTAACAAGCGTTCTATTATAAAGGCTGTCTTGGTAACAAGCGTTCTATTATTAAGGTGGTCATGGTAACACGCGTTCTATAATAAAGGATGTCATGGCAACAAACGTTCTATTATAAAGGCTGTCATGGTAACAAGCGTTCTATTATTAAGGTGGTCATGGTAACAAGCGTTCTATTATAAAGGCTGTCATGGCAACAAGTGTTCTATTATAAAGGCTGTCATGGTAACAAGCGTTCTATTATAAAGACTGTCTTGGTAACAAGCGTTATATAATAAAGGATGTCATGGCAACAAGTGTTCTATTATTAAGGTGGTCATGGTAACAAGCGTTCTATTATAAAGGCTGTCATAGCAACAAGTGTTCTATTATATAGGCTGTCATGGTAACACGCGTTCTATTATAAAGGCTGTCATGGTAACAAGTGTTCTATTATAAAGGCTGTCATGGTAACAAGCGTTCTATTATAAAGGCTATCATGGCAACAAGCGTTCTATTATAAAGGCTGTCACGGCAACAACCGTTCTATTATAAAGGCTGTCATGGCAAGAAGCGTTCTATTATAAAGGTTGTCATGGCAACAAGCATTCTATTATAAAGGCTGTTATGGCAACAAGCGTTCTATTATAAAGGCTGTTATGGCAACAAGCGTTCTATTATAAAGGCTGTCATGGCAACAAGTGTTTTATTATAAAGGTTGTCATGGCAACAAGCTTTCTATTATAAAGGCTGTCATGTCAACAAGCGTTCTATTATAAAGGTTGTCATGGCAACAAACGTTCGATTATAAAGGCTGCCATGGCAACAAGTGTTCTATTACAAAGGTTGTCATGGCAACAAGCGTTCTATTATAAAGGCTGTCATAGGAACACGTGTTCTATTATAAAGGCTGTCATGCATGGTAACAAACGTTCTATTATAAAGGCTGTCATGGCAACAATCGTTCTATTATAAAGGCTGTCATTGTAACAAGCGTTCTATTATAAAGGCTGTCATGGTAACAAACGTTCTATTATAAAGGATGTCATGGCAACAAGTGTTCTATTATAAAGGCTGTCATGGTAAGAAGGCTGTCATGGTAACAAGCAGTCTATTATAAAGGCTGTCATGGTAACAAGCAATCTATTATAAAGGCTTTCATGGTAACAAGCGTTCTATTATAAAGGCTGTCATGGTAACAAGCAATCTATTATAAAGGCTGTCATGGTAACACGGCTGTCATGGTAACAAGCGTTCTATTATCTCGAATCCAAGATGGCGTAGAAGTCGGACGTGTGTTTGTATTGTCCTGTATTGTCCTGTCGCGTGTAAATAGTAAATAGTCTTCGTATTTTTCGTATACATTTCGTATATATTTTAATTTCACTTTCCATCTAGGAACTGAATATACATTCCTACATTCCGCCTCACCCAATGTGGTACGGACCTGCTATTTTTTTATTCTTTAGAACCGTAACCCCAAGCAGAAGCTAGCCAGATAACTAGCTACTAGCTAGTAGTCAGTTAGCCACTGCTGCGGTCTTCACCCTCAACTCGGACACAGCCAGCTTCAATACCGGGCCAATACCTGCCTGTCTGCAAGCGCGATATCAACCCAGAGCATATAGGACTGCTTTTTCTCTACCACATCACCGGATTCCTGACGCAAGCTCTGGACAATTACACCGTATCATCACAGCTAGCTAGCTGCAACCGAGTGGCTACTACTGGCTAACACCTCTGTCCCGAAGCAAGCACCAGTTAGCCTTGAGCTAGCCTCGAGCTAGGCCCATCTGCCGGCTAGCTGCAAGCGCGATATCAACCCAGAGCATATAGGACTGCTTTTTCTCTACCACATCACCGGATTCCTGACGCAAGCTCTGGACAACTACACCGTATCATCACAGCTAGCTAGCTGCAACCGAGTGGCTACTACTGGCTAACACCTCTGTCCCGAAGCAAGCACCAGTTAGCCTTGAGCTAGCCTCGAGCTAGGCCCATCTGCCGGCTAGCTGCAAGCGCGATATCAACCCAGAGCATATAGGACTGCTTTTTCTCTACCACATCACCGGATTCCTGACGCAAGCTCTGGACAATTACACCGTATCATCACAGCTAGCTAGCTGCAACCGAGTGGCTACTACTGGCTAACACTTCTGTCCCGAAGCAAGCACCAGTTAGCCTTGAGCTAGCCTCGAGCTAGGCCCATCTGCCGGCTAGCTGAAGAGCTAGCGCCACTGCCACTGCCACGAAGCTAGCACCAGTTAGCAAACACAATTCTACAATTCACAACCTCTCTTTCGCCATCGCCATCTGGCTTGGATTCTCTGTCGACACAACCACGTCTGAGCAGACCCCCTCCGTCTGAGCAGACCACCCCCCGGGCTACTAACTTTAAACGCCGCGTGCTAGCTTAGTGGAGGCCTCCTCTGCTCCATCTACGGCTGCCCCCTGGACACTATGATCACTTGGCTACATAGCTGATGCATGCTTGACTGTCCATTAATTCACGGTACTCCATTCTGTTTATTTGTGTTTTATCTGTCGGCTCTGTGCTTTAACTCAGGATCTGTGTGTAGTTAATCCGACCCTCTCTGCCTAGTCGTCGCCATTTTTACCTGTTGTTGCTGTGTTAGACTAGCACCCTGTTATTGCTGCTGTTATCTTACCTGTTGTTTTAGCTAGCTCTCCCAATCAAGACCTGCAATCACTTTATGCCTTATTGTATGTCTCTCTCAAATATCAATATGCCTTGCATACTGTGGTTCAGGCTAGTTTTCATTGTCATTGTTTTGGTTTGCAATGGACCCTGTAGTTCCACTCTCCGTACCTCTGATACCCCCTTTGTCCCACCCCCCACACATGCGGTGACCTCACCCATTGAGACCAGCATGTCCAGAGATACAACCTCTCTTATCATCACCCAGTGCCTGGGCTTGCCTCCGCTGTACCCGCGCCCCTCCATACCGCTGTCTGCACATTATGCCCAGAATCTATTCTTCCACGCCCATAAATCTGCTCCTTTTATTCTTTGTCCCCAACGCTCTAGGCGACCAGTTTTGATAGCCTTTAGCCGCACCCTCATCCTACTACTCCTCTGTTCCTCGGGTGATGTGGAGGTAAACCCAGGCCCTGCATGTCCCCAGTCACCCTCATTTGTTGACTTCTGCGATCGAAAAAGCCTTGGCCTCATGCATGTCAACATCAGAAGCCTCCTCCCTAAGTTTGCCTTACTCACCGCTTTAGCACACTCTGCCAATCCTGATGTCCTTGCCGTGTCCGAATCCTGGCTTAGGAAGGCCACCAAAAATTCTGAGATTTCCGTACCCAACTATAACACTTTCCGTCAAGATAGAACTGCCAAAGGGGGAGGAGTTGCAATCTACTGCAGAGATAGCCTGCAAAGTTCTGTCATACTTTCCAGGTCTATGCCCAAACAGTTCGAACTTCTAATTTTAAAAATTCATCTCTCCAGAAATAAGTCTCTCACTGTTGCCGCCTGCTACCGACCCCCCTCAGCTCCCAGCTGTGCCCTGGACACCATCTGTGAATTGATCGCTCCCCATCTAGCTTCAGAGTTTGTTCTGTTAGGTGACCTAAACTGGGATATGCTTAACACCCCGGCAGTCCTACAATCCAAGCTTGATGCCCTCAATCTCACACAAATCATCAAGGAACCCACCAGGTACAACCCTAAATCCGTAAACATGGGCACCCTAATAGACATTATCCTGACCAACCTGCCCTCCAAATACACCTCTGCTGTCTTCAATCAAGATCTCAGCGATCACTGCCTCATTGCCTGTATCCGCCACGGGTCCGCGGTCAAACGACCACCCCTCATCACTGTCAAACGCTCCCTAAAACACTTCTGCGAGCAGGCCTTTCTAATCGACCTGGCCCGGGTACCCTGGAAGGATATTGACCTCATCCCGTCAGTTGAGGATGCCTGGTCATTCTTTAAATGTTACTTCCTCACCATATTAGACAAGCATGCTCCGTTCAAAAAATGCAGAACCAAGAACAGATATAGCCCTTGGTTCACTCCAGACCTGACTGCCCTCGACCAGCACAAAAACATCCTGTGGCGAACTGCAATAGCATCGAAGAGCCCCCGCGATATGCAACTGTTCAGGGAAGTCAGGAACCAATACACGCAGTCAGTCCCGAAAGCAAAGGCCAGCTTTTTCAAGCAGAAATTTGCATCCTGTAGCTCTAACTCCAAAAAGTTCTGGGATACTGTAAAGTCCATGGAGAACAAGAGCACTTCCTCCCAGCTGCCCACTGCACTGAGGCTAGGTAACACGGTCACCACCGATAAATCCGTGATAATCGAAGACTTCAACAAGCATTTCTCAATGGCTGGCCATGCCTTCCTCCTGGCGACTCCAACCTTGGCCAACAGCCCCGCCCCCCCCGCTGCTACTCGCCCAAGCCTCCCCAGCTTCTCCTTTACCCAAATCCAGATAGCAGATGTTCTGAAAGAGCTGGAAAACCTGGACCCATACAAATCAGCTGGGCTTGACAATCTGGACCCCCTATTTCTGAAACTGTCCGCCGCCATTGTCGCACCCCCTATTACCAGCCTGTTCAACCTCTCCTTCGTATCATCTGAGATCCCCAAGGATTGGAAAGCTGCCGCGGTCATCCCCCTCTTCAAAGGGGGAGACACCCTGGACCCAAACTGTTACAGACCTATATCCATCCTGCCCTGCCTATCTAAGGTCTTCGAAAGCCAAGTCAACAAACAGATCACTGACCATCTCGAATCCCACCGTACCTTCTCCGCTGTGCAATCCGGTTTCCGAGCCGGTCACGGGTGCACCTCAGCCACGCTCAAGGTACTAAACGACATAACCGCCATCGATAAAAGACATTACTGTGCAGCCGTCTTCATCGACCTGGCCAAGGCTTTCGACTCTGTCAATCACCATATTCTTATCGGCAGACTCAGTATCCTCGGTTTTTCTAATGACTGCCTTGCCTGGTTCACCAACTACTTTGCAGACAGAGTTCAGTGTGTCAAATCGGAGGGCATGTTGTCCGGTCCTCTGGCAGTCTCTATGGGGGTACCACAGGGTTCAATTCTCGGGCCGACTCTTTTCTCTGTATACATCAATGATGTTGCTCTTGCTGCGGGCGATTCCCTGATCCACCTCTACGCAGACGACACCATTCTATATACTTCCGGCCCTTCCTTGGACACTGTGCTATCTAACCTCCAAACGAGCTTCAATGCCATACAACACTCCTTCCGTGGCCTCCAACTGCTCTTAAACGCTAGTAAAACCAAATGCATGCTTTTCAACCGTTCGCTGCCTGCACCCGCACGCCCGACTAGCATCACCACCCTGGACGGTTCCGACCTAGAATATGTGGACATCTATAAGTACCTAGGTGTCTGGCTAGACTGCAAACTCTCCTTCCAGACTCATATCAAACATCTCCAATCCAAAATCAAATCAAGAATCGGCTTTCTATTCCGCAACAAAGCCTCCTTCACTCACGCCGCCAAACTTACCCTAGTAAAACTGACTATCCTACCGATCCTCGACTTCGGCGATGTCATCTACAAAATAGCTTCCAACACTCTACTCAGCAAACTGGATGCAGTTTATCACAGTGCCATTCGTTTTGTTACTAAAGCACCTTATACGACCCACCACTGCGACCTGTATGCCCTAGTCGGCTGGCCCTCGCTACATGTTCGTCGTCAGACCCACTGGCTCCAGGTCATCTACAAGGCTATGCTAGGTAAAGTGCCGCCTTATCTCAGTTCACTGGTCACGATGGCTACACCCACCCGCAGCACGCGCTCCAGCAGGTGTATCTCACTGATCATCCCTAAAGCTAAAACCTCATTTGGACGCCTTTCCTTCCAGTTCTCTGCTGCCTGCGACTGGAACGAATTGCAAAAATCTCTGAAGTTGAAGACTTTTATCTCCCTCAACAACTTTAAAAATCTGCTATCCGAGCAGCTAACCGATCGTTGCAGCTGTACATAGTCCATCTGTAAACTACCCACCCAATTTACCTACCTCACCCCCCATACTGCTTTTATTTATTTACTTTTCTGCTCTTTTGCACACCAGTATCTCTTCTTGCACATGATCATCTGATGATTTATCACTCCAGTGTTAATCTGCTAAATTGTAATTATTCGATTTATTGCCTACCTCATGCCTTTTGCACACATTGTATATAGATTCTCTTTTTTTCTACCATGTTATTGACTTGTTTATTGTTTACTCCATGTGTAACTCTGTGTTGTCTGTTCACACTGCTATGCTTTATCTTGGCCAGGTCGCAGTTGCAAATGAGAACTTGTTCTCAACTAGCCTACCTGGTTAAATAAAGGTGAAATAAAAATAAAAAAATAAATAAAGGCTGCCATGGTAACTGCAATATTAGTGGATCGTTTTTTTCTCAAGACTTGAGTGTCATTTGCAGTAAAGTCTAGGCAACAAATAACATTGGATTGCTTTCTTTACATTTTTTAGCTGTGAGTTTGGTTGAACCACTTTATATTTGACACACAGAGACTGATCGTGTAGATCATGTTCTGTGTTACTTAATTAGTTAAAACCTGCATTTCCCCCTAGCAGGGATTTATTACATGTTTCAGTGCAACAAAAAGTGTCACCTTTTTGGGCCTCACCAGTTTACATCCCTGTACACCTGTACACCGTTAGGTCCATAAGCATTTGGACAC
This sequence comes from Salvelinus alpinus, assembly GCF_045679555.1. NCBI lineage: Eukaryota > Metazoa > Chordata > Actinopteri > Salmoniformes > Salmonidae > Salvelinus > Salvelinus alpinus. Next base: position 91,657,392 of record NC_092091.1, on the reverse strand, counting down.
TGACAGAATGTGCATAATTCTGTCTCTGCCACAAAGGATCGGAAAGGAAGCAATCTAGATGTGCTTTCCAGTGTAGACTTTCATCTTTAATTTGAGGGCTTTGTCAAAATTATTTTATGAACCGTGTAGGAATTACAACCATTCTCATACCTACCTATTTTTATACATAGGCCCCGCAATTTTAGGGGATCAAAAGTAATTGGACAAACTAACATAATCCTAAATTAAATTGTGAGTTTTAACAGTTGGTTAAACTTGAAGGGAGCTTAGGTGGGTGAGAAGTGGAGTTTGGTGGTTAAAACTGTGGAGAAGAGGTTCGTTCCCACTTTCTCAGCAACCAGACTCATTCAAGTGGACCAAGTAAAGCAAGGAAATCATGTATTATGAATAGATGGGAAACTAAATTCACAGTAAAAGCATTCAAATGTATTGTCATGTTTTTAAGAACAAAAATAGGTGACAGGTTTGTGAATCCTGAGCAGAAGGCCTTTTAAAGTCTGTAACCAATAGACATCACCAGATGCTGGGTTTCATCCCTGGTGTTGCTCTGCCAGGCCTTTACTGCAGCTGTCTTCAGTTCCTGCTTGTTCTTGGTGCGTTTTGCCTTCAGTTTTGCCTTCAGCAAGTGAAATGGATGCTCAATTGGATTCAGGTCAGGTGATTGACTTGGCCATTGCAGAACATTCCACTTCTTTGCCTTAAAAAAGTATTGGTTTGCTTTGGCAGTATGCTTCGGGTCATTGTCCATCTGCGCTGTGAAGCGCCGTCCAATGAGTTTTGAAGCATTTGGCTGAATCTGAGCAGATAACATAGCCCAATAAATACCAGTTCCATTGGTAGCCATATACTACCTCCACCATGCTTCACAGATGAGGTGCTTCGGATCATGAGCAGCAGTTCCTTCCTTTCTCCATACTCTTCTCTTCCCATAATTCTGGTACAAGTTGATCTTTGTCTCATCTGTCCATAGGATGTTGTTCCAGATCTGTCCAGAACTGTTTTTTTGGCAAACTCTAATCTGGTCTTCCTGTTTTTGAGGTTTACCAATGGTTTACATCTTGTGGAAAACCATCTGTATTTACTCTGGTGAAGTCTTGATTGTTGACTTTAACACAGATACGCCAACCTCCTGGAGGGTGTTCTTCATCTGGCCAACTGTTGTGAAAAAGGTTTTTCTTCACCAGGGAAGGAATTCTTCTGTCATCCACCACAGTTGTTTTCCGTGGTCTTCCGGGCCTTTTGGTGTTCCTGACGTTCCTGAGCTCACCGGTGTGTTATTTATTTTTAAGAATGTACCAAATAATTGATTTGGCCACACCTAATGTTTTTGCTATCTCTCGGATGGGTTTGTTTAGATTGTTCAGCCTAATGATGGCTTGCTTCACTGGCAGTGACAGCTCTTTGGACTTCATATTGAGGGTTAACAGCAACACAAATGCAAATGCCACACTTGAAAACAACTCCAGACCTTTTATCCGCTTCCTTGTAAATAAACTAATGAGGGAATAACAAACACCTGGCCAAGCTGAGCAGCTAATTGTCCAATTACTTTTGGTCCTTTTTGGTCCCTCAACTCCAATATGCTGTGGTAGACAGCTAAAATAATACTAACTTGGTCAACGTCTAAATATTTATGGACCTGACTGTATGAAGCAGTTATACATTTACATTATCTGCTTTTGTTTTGTATAAGTCTTTAACCTCAAACACTTTCACAATATCTGGGTAACATTTGGTATGTCAACATCTGTTATGTCAGAAAATCTGAATATAAATGTTACCAGGTTTCTACAAGTGTCACACCCTGGCCTTAGTTATCTTTGTTTTCTTTATTATTTTAGTTAGGTCAGGGTGTGACATGGGGGATGTTTGTGTTTTGTATTGTCTAGGGTTTTTTGTATGTTTATGGGGCAGTGTTCAGTCTAGGTGTATGTATGTCTATGGTTGCCTAGATTGGTTCTCAATTAGAGACAGCTGTCTATTGTTGTCTCTGATTGGGAACCATATTTAGGCAGCCATATTCATTAGGTAGTTCGTGGGTGATTGTCTATGTGTAGTGTTTAGTGTCAGCACTATTTGTTATATAGCTTCATGTTCGTTTGTTGTTTTGTATAGTTTGTCAAGTGTTCTTCGCCTTCGTTTATTGAATATGTATTCATTTCATGCTGCGCCTTGGTCCTCCTCTCTTCAATGTTACGACGAACGTGACAACAAGACAGTAATCACTAGCATCACATGATCACTAACCACCACACATGTTCAGACTCACCTCAGCTGTGAGATGTAGGGCAGACACTGAAGGAAACTCCTCACTTCACTCTCTTCATCTGACCAGCCCTTCAGCTTTACTGGTTTCTTCTCTGGTTGGAGTTTCAGCACTTCTAGGAGGAGGGAGGCCTTTCTCTCTGAGAGGTCTATGGACCAGACTGCAGGAGCTGACTGGTAAACTGGCTGTAATGCTGGAAGGACACTCCTGCCTGTTTGAGTCTCATAGTCCTTCACATGTGAGTACAGATCCAGCAGGAAATCACTCTGTTTAGAAATGTATCCATTGGGAAAAGGAAATGATCTGTAAGTCCCCACTGATGATACCAGCTTCAGTGTCTTCTCTCCTGTCTGCTCCTCCCACTCTGCTGCTTGAGACAGGAGATCCACCAGGAACTTGATCTGCTTTGAGGGATCAGACCTCCATGGACAGAGACTGCAACAAGGACAGTAACAGCTGATTCATACATGGATGAACACATTAAACCAGTCATAGTTAAAGATATATGAAGTAGTTATACATTTACATAATGTGATTTGGTTATATGTTAATGTATTTAATTTTAGAGACATTCACATGATTTATCTGTGACATTTAGTAATGCAACATTAGTTATGTCAGGAAATGGGCTGATAAATGTTCCCAGATTCACCAACATGTGTAGTTTTATACGGAGCCTTCACCGTGTGCTGCCACTTTGCATCTGCAGTCAGAAAGGAGACTCTCTGGGGGGCAGTTTGATAGTGGTGATGCTGAACAACTCTGGTTAATTTTCCCTTATCCCTCTCTCTCTCTTCTCCCGTGTTCTCTTCCCTCTCTCTCTCTTTCATATCTCTCCTCTATCCCCTAATACCTTCCCGTTCTCTCCCCTCTCTCCCATCCCTCTCTCTCTTTTCCCTCTGTCTCTTCCCTATCGCTCTTTTCCCTCTCTCTCTCCCCCCCCCTCTCTGTCTTCTCTCTTCTCCTCTCTCTTCCCTCTTTCTCTCCAGTGCTTTACACTGCAGCAGACTTTATTATTGTTTTTAATGCTCTTTCCTTTGAGGTTCAGCATCGCTGGACTATTATTGTCCTGCCAGACGTATTTGGGTTGACATTTTAGTTAAAGGGAGGTTTCTTGCCAGTTTATTGTGTCTTGTTATTTGAACTGTATTGGTGTGGTACTAATGACATGTGGCCCAGAAGATTGTGGACATTTTAAGGCCTTTGTTTGTCTATGACCCCCCACCATTCATACCCTCTGCACTCCTCCACTGGGAGGTAATACAGATTACTGCAAATCCTCTAATGTTGATGACTGGGTTCTTTCTGTAAATAGTTTCTATGAAGTTGCCGTTAAATTGCTCTGCCATCATTATTGTATGAGGTATTATTGGTGGGGTTACCCCTGTGCTGTGATGGGTGTTTTATATGGTGTGTCTTATCTTTTCTCTCCACTGGCTATCTGGCTAACAGGCTACACTCTAGACAGTCTCTTCTGCTGATGTGTGTGTGTCTGGTAGTGGGTCTCTCTCTATCCTACTCTTTTCCTTTCAGCAGGGTTAATACCTGCCTGGCGCCCCAACAAAATCTTTACCTTCACCCCTCTCTAACAATACCGCTACAAGATTTACCAACACTTGAAGTTTTATATGTCAAATGTTTCTACAAGATAATAACCACTAGCATCACATGATCACTAACCACCACACATGTTCAGACTCACCTCAGCTGTGAGATGTAGGGCAGACACTGAAGGAAACTCCTCACTTCACTCTCTTCATCTGACCAGCCCTTCAGCTCTACTGGTTTCTTCTCTGGTTGGAGTTTCAGCACTTCTAGGAGGAGGGAGGCCTTTCTCTCTGAGAGGTCTATGAACCAGACTGCAGGAGCTGACTGGTAAACTGGCTGTAATGCTGGAAGGAAACTCCTGCCTGTTTGAGTCTCATAGTCCTTCACACGTGAGTACAGATCCAGCAGGAAAACACTCTGTTTAGAATTGTCTCTGTAAATGTCTCCATTGGGAAAAGGAAAGGTGCTGTAAGTACACACTGATGATACCAGCTTCAGTGTCTTCTCTCCTGTCTGCTCCTCCCACTCTGCTGCTTGAGACAGGAGATCCACCAGGAACTTGATCTGCTTTGAGGGATCAGACCTCTGTGGATAGAAACTGCAACAAGGACAGTAACAGCTGATTCAGACATGGATGAACACATGAAACCAGTCATAGTTAAAGATATATGAAGTAGTTATAAATTTACATACTGTGATTTGGTTATATGTTAAAGTATTTAATTTTAGAGACATTCACATTATTTATATGTGGCATTTAGTAATGCACCATTAGTTATGTCAGGAAATGGGCTGATAAATGTTCCCAGATTCACCAACATGTGTAGTTTTATATGGAGCCTTCACCGTGTGCTGCCACTTTGGATCAGCAGTCAGAAAGGAGACGCTCTGGGGGGCAGTTTGATAGTGGTGATGCTAAACAACTCTTGATTATCTTCCTTCTTCCCTCTCTCTCTCTCTCTGTCTCTCTCTTCCATTTTCCCTCTCTTCTCTCTCTTCCCTCTCTCTCTTCCCTCGCTCTCTCTCTTTCTCTACCACCTCTCTCTCTCTTCCCTATCTCGCTCTCTTCCCTCCTTCTCTCCCTCTCTCTCTCTCCCTCTCCCTCTATTTCTCTTCCATCTCTCTATTTCTCTTCCCTCTCTCATTCTCTTCCCTCTCTCTATTTCTCTTCCCTCTCTCATTCTCTTCCCTCTCTCTATTTCTTCCCACTTCTTTCTCTTCCATCTCTCTCTATTTATCTTCCCTCTCTCATTCTCTACCCTCTCTTTCCTCTCTCTTTCTCTTCCCTTCTCTCTCTTCCATCTTCTCTCTCTTCCCTCTTCTCTCTCTTCCCTATTTCTCCTTCTCTTCCCTCTCTCTCTCTCTCTCTCTCTATTCTCTTTCCCTCTTTCCTCTCTTCCTCTCTCGCCCTCTCTCTTCCTCGCTCTCCCTTCCGTCTATCTCTCTTCTCTCTCTTCTCTTCCCTCTTACTCTTCCCTCTCACTATTCCCCCTCTCTCTCTCCTCCTCTTCCCTCTCTATCTCTCATTCCCTCATACTTCTTTCTTTCTCTGTACCCTCTCTCTCTCTTCCCTCTCTCGCTCTTCCCTCTTTCTCTCTCTTCTCTCTCTTCCCTTTTCCCTCTCTCTTCCCTTTTCCCTCTCTCTCTCTCTCCTCTCTTCCCTCTCTCTCCTCCCTCTCTCTCTCTTCCCTCCCTCTTTCTTCCCTCTCTATCTTTCTCTTCGCTGTCAAATTCTGTTCGATATTCTCTCTCTTCCCTCTTCTTTCTCTTCCCTCTCTCTCTTTCTCTTCCCCGTCTCTTCCCTTTCTCTTCCCTCTCATTCTTTCTCTCCCCCTCTATTTCCCCTCTCTCTTCCCTCTCTCTCTCCCTCTCTCTCTTCTCTCTCTTCTCTCTCATCCCTCTTCCCTCTCTCTCATCTCTCTTCCCTCTCTCTCTCTCTTCCCTCTCACACTCTTCCCTCTCACACTCTTCCCTCTCTCTCTCTCTCATTCCTATTCCCTCTCTCGCTCGTCATCTCTTCCCTCTCTCTTTATTCTCTCTCTTCCCTCTTCCCTCTCTCTTTCTTCTCTCTCTTCCCTCTTCCCTCTCTCTACTCTCTCCCTCTTACTTCCCCATCTCTCTTCTCCTCTCTCTCTCTTCCCCATTTCTCTCCCTCTCTGCCCTCTCTCTCTCCTCCCCCTCTCTCTCTTCCCTATCATCTCTCTCTTCTATCTCTCCCCTATTCCCTCTCTTTCGCATACTCTCTTCCCTCTTTCCTCTCTCTCTCTCTCTCTCTCTTCCCTCTCTCTTCTCTCTCTCTTCTATCTCCCTTCTATCTCTCTCTCTCACACACACTCTTCCCTCTCTCTCTCTCTTTCCTATTCCCTCTCTCGCTGATCTTCTCTTCCCTCTCTCTCTCTAATCACCCCTGTCATGTTTTGTCATTGATTATCATGTCTTGTCCCTGTGCTTCCCCTTCTATTCGTTTCCCTCTGCTGGTCTTATTAGGTTCTTTCCCTCTTTCTATCCCTCTCTCTCCCCCTCCCTCTCTCCCTCTCTCGCTCTCTCTCTCTATCGTTCCGTTCCTGCTCCCAGCTGTTCCTCATTTTCCTAACTACCTCATTTACTCTTTCACACCTGTCCCCTATTTTGCCCTCTGATTAGAGTCCCTATTTCTCCCTCTGTTTTCCGCTTCTGTCCTTGTCGGATCCTTGTTTGATGTTTGCTGTTCTGTGTCCTTGTTCCGCCCTGTCGTGTTTCCGCCTTCTTCAGATGCTGCGTGTGAGCAGGTATCTATATCAGCTACGGCCTGCGCCTTCCCGAAGCGACCTGCAGTCTGTGGTCGCGTATCCAGTTGTTCCCCTCTACTGCCTAGAGGATTTCAGTTTTCCTGGTTGACTTTACCTGAGATTATTTCCAGGATTATCGTTTTTGTTATAGACTGGAATAAAGACTCTGTTTCTGTTAAGTCGCTTTTGGGTCCTCATTCACCAGCATAACAACCCCTGTGCTGTGATGGGTGTTTTATATGTTGTGTCTTATCTTTTCTCTCCACTGGCTATCTGGCTAACAGGCTACACTCTAGACAGTCTCTTCTGCTGATGTGTGTGTGTCTGGTAGTGGGTCTCTCTCTATCCTACTCTTTTCCCGTCGGCAGAGTTAATACCTGCCTGGCGCCCCAACAAAATCTTTACCTTTACCCCTCTCTAACAATACTGCTACACAATTTACCAACACTTTAAGTTTTATATGTCAAATGTTTCTACAAGATAATAATCACTAGCATCACATAATCACTAACCACCACACATGTTCAGACTCACCTCAGCTGTGAGATGTAGGGCAGACACTGAAGGAAACTCCTCACTTCACTCTCTTCATCTGACCAGCCCTTCAGCTCTACTGGTTTCTTCTCTGGTTTGAGGTTCAGCACTTCTAGGAGGAGGGAGGCCTTTCTCTCTGAGAGGTCTATGGACCAGACTGCAGGAGCTGACTGGTAAACTGGCTGTAATGCTGGAAGGAAACTCCTGCCTGTTTGAGTCTCATAGTCCTTCACATGTGAGTACAGATCCAGCAGGAAATCACTCTGTTCAGAATTGTCTCGATAGGGAAAAGGAAAGGTGCTGTAAGTACACACTGATGATACCAGCTTCAGTGTCTTCTCTCCTGTCTGCTCCTCCCACTCTGCTGCTTGAGACAGGAGATCCACCAGGAACTTGATCTGCTTTGAGGGATCAGACCTCTGTGGATAGAAACTGCAACAAGGACAGTAACAGCTGATTCAGACATATGAAGATATATGAAGTAGTTATACATTTACATAATGTGTTTTGGTTATAAGTACATTTATTTAATTTTAGAGACATTCACATTATTTATCTGTGACATTTAGTAATGCAACATTAGTTACGTCAGGAAATGGGCTGATAAATGTTCTAGGATTCACCAACATGTGTAGTTTTATACGGAGCCTTCACCGTGTGCTGCCACTTTGCATCAGCAGTCAGAAAGGAGACTCTCTGGGGGGCAGTTTGATAGTGGTGATGCTGAAGAACTCTGGTTTATTTTCTCTCTTCCCTCTCCCTCTTGTCTCTCTCTCTTCCCTCTCTCTCCTCTCTCTTCCCTCATGCTCTTTCTCTTCCCCCTCTCTCGCTCTCATCACCTCTCTCTCTCTCTCAAATTCAAGCTGCTTTAATGGCATGAAAAACATTGTGTCAATATTGCAGCAATGTATAAATAAAATAAAATTATAAACAATAACAAATAATAATATAAAATGGCAGTAAATAATAATACAAAATTAAATACAAAAATAATAACAATAAAATGGTAACAGTCAATAGTAGAATGTAATGTAAAAAATATAAAAAAATAAATATGGAAAATGAAAATATAACTAACTTATAACTAAATAACAGTTATCTTCACCATTACATCAGTACTACTACTACTATCATAATTACTACTACTACTATCATCATCATTACTACTTCCACTACCATCATCATTACTACTACTACCATCATCATTACTACTACTACCACCATCATCACTACTACTACTACCACCATCATCATTACTACTACTACCACCATCATCACTACTACTACTACTACCATCATCACTACTACCACCACTACCATCATTACGTCAGTACTACAACTTCAACCATCATTATCACTACTACCATCATCATTACTACTACTACCACCACCACCACCATCATTATTACTAATACCACCATTACATCAGTACTACTACAACCATCAACATTACTACTACCACTACCATCATCATTACTACTACTACTACTACCATCATCATTACTACTACTACTACCATCATCATTACTAGTACTACCACCACCATCATTACTACTACTACCATCATTACTACTACCACCACCACCATCATCATTACCACAACCACCATCATCATTACTACTACTACCACCATCATCATTACTACTACTACTACCATCATCATTACTACTACCCACCACCACCACCATCATCATTACTACTACTACCACCACCATCATCATTACTACTACTACTACCATCATCATTACTACTACTACTACCATCATCATTACTACTACTACTACCATCATCATTACTACTACTACCACCACCATCATTACATCAGTACTACTACTACCATCATTACTACTACTACCACCACCACCACCCACCACCACCATCATTACTACTACTACTACCATCATCATCACTACTACTACCACCACCACCATCATCATTACTACTACTACCATCATAATTACTACTACTACCACCACCACCACCATCATTACTACTACCACCATCATTACATCAGTACTACTACTACCATCATCATTACTACTACTACCACCACCATCATCATTACTACTACTACCACCACCATCATCATTACTACTCATTACATCAGTACTACTACTACCATCATCATTACTACTACTACCACCACCATCATCATTACTACTACCACCACCACCACCACCACCATCATTACATCAGTACTACCACTACCATCATTACATCAGTACTACTACTACCACCACCATCATCATTACTACTACTACTACCATCATCATTACTACTACTACCACCACCACCACCACTCATCATACTACTACTACTACACTACTACCATCATCATTACTACTACCACCACCACCATCATCATTACTACTACTACTACCATCATCATTACTACTACTACCACCATCATCATTACTACTACTACCACCATCATCATTACTACTACTACCACCGCCACCACTACCATCATTACTACTACTACTACTACCATCATCATTACTACTACTACCACCATCATCATCATTACTACTACTACTACCATCATTACTACTACTACTACCACCATCATCATTACTACTACTACCATAATCATTACTACTACTACTACCATCATCATTACTACTACTACCACCATCATCATTACTACTACTACCATCATCATTACTACTACTACCACCATCATCATTACTACTACTACCATCATCATTACTACTACTACCATCATCATTACTACTACTACCACCATGTAATCAGTACTAGTACTACCACCATCATCATTACTACTACTACCATAATCATTACTACTACCACCACCATCATCATTACCACCACCACCATCATCATTACTACTACTACTACCACCACCATCATCATTACTACTACTACTACCATCATCATTACTACTACTACTACCATCATCATTACTACTACTACTACCATAATCATTACTACTACTACTACCATCATCATTACTACTACCACCACCACCATCATCATTACTACTACTACTACCACCACCATCATCATTACTACTACTACTAGCGTCATCATTACTACTACCACCACCACCACCATCATCATTACTACTACTACTACCACCACCATCATCATTACTACTACTACTAGCGTCATCATTACTACTACTACCACCACCACCATCATCATTACCACAACCACCATCATCATTACTACTACTACCACCATAATCATTACCACTACCACTACCATCATCTTTACTACTGCTACTACCATAATCATTACTACTACTACTACCATAATCATTACTACTACTACTACCATAATCATTACTACTACTACCATAATCATTACTACTACTACTACCATAATCATTACTACTACTACTACCATCATCATTACTACTACTACCACCACCACCACCATCATCATTACTACTACTACTACCATCATCATTACTACTACTACCACCACCACCACCATCATCATTACTACTACCACTACCATCATCATTACTACTACCACTACCATCATCATTACTACTACTACTACTACTACCATAATCATTACTACTACTACTACCATAATCATTACTACTACTACTACCATAATCATTACTACTACTACTACCATAATCATTACTACTACTACTACCATAATCATTACTACTACTACTACCATAATCATTACTACTACTACTACCATAATCATTACTACTACTACTACCATAATCATTACTACTACTACTACCATAATCATTACTACTACTACTACCATAATCATTACTACTACTACCATAATCATTACTACTACTACTACCATAATCATTACTACTACTACCATAATCATTACTACTACTACTACCATAATCATTACTACTACTACTACCATAATCATTACTACTACTACTACCATAATCATTACTACTACTACTACCATAATCATTACTACTACTACTACCATAATCATTACTACTACTACTACCATAATCATTACTACTACTACTACCATAATCATTACTACTACTACTACCATAATCATTACTACTACTACCACCACCATCATTACATCAGTACTACTACTACATCATCATCATTGCATCAGTACTACTACTACCATCATCATTACTACTACTACCACCACCATCATTGCATCAGTACTACTACTACCATCATCATTACTACTACAACCACCACCATCATTAAATCAGTACTACTACTACCATCATCATTACTACTACTACCACTACCATCATTACATCAGTACTACTTCTACCATCATCATTACTACAACTACCACCACCATCATCATAACTACAACCACCATCATCATTACTACTACTACCACCATCATTACTACTACTACCAACACCACCACCACCATCATTACATCAGTACTACTACTACCACTACTACCATCATCATTACTACAACTACCACCACCATCATCATAACTACCACCACCATCATCATTACTACTACTACCATCATCATTACTACTACTACCAACACCACCACCACCATCATTACATCAGTACTACTACTACCACTACTACCATCATCATTACTACAACTACCACCACCACCATCATCATAACTACCACCACCATCATCATTACTATGACTACCATCATCATTACTACTACTACCACCACCACCACTACCATCATTACATCAGTACTACTACTACCACTACTACCATCATCATTACTACCACCACCATCATCATTACTACTACTACTACCATCATCATTACTACTACTACCACCACCACCACTACTATCATTACATCAGTACTACCAATACCATCATTATTACTACTAATACCACCAGCACCACTACCATTATTACTACTACTACTACTACCATCATCATTACTACTACCACCACCATCATCATTACTACTACTACTACCACCACCACTACCATCATTACTACTACTACTACTACCATCATTATTACTACTACCACCACTACCATCATCATTACTACTACTACCACCACCACCACTACCATCATTACTACTACTACTACCCCCATCATCATTACTACTACTACTACCATCATCATTACTACTACTACTACTACCATCATCATTACTACTACTACCACCACCATCATCATTACTACTACTACCACCATCATCATTACTACTACTACCACCACTACCACTACCATCATTACTACTACTACTACTACCATCATCATTACTACTACCACCACCATCATCATTACTACTACTACTACCACCACCACTACCATCATTACTACTACTACTACTACCATCATCATTACTACCACCACCATCATCATTACTACTACTACCACCACCACCACCATCATCATTACTACTACTACTACCATCATCATTACTACTACTACCACCACCATCATCATTACTACTACTACTACCATCATCATTACTACTACTACCACCACCACCACTACCATCATTACATCAGTACTACCACTACCATCATTATTACTACTACTACCACCACCATCATCATTACTACTTCTACTACCATCATCATTACTACTACTACTACCACCACCACTACCATCATTACATCAGTACTACCACCACCATCATCATTACTACTACTACCACCACCATCATCATTACTACTACTACTACCATCATCATTACTACTACTACCACCACCACCACTACCATCATTACATCATTACTACTACTACTACCATCATCATTACTACTACTACCACCATCATCATTACTACTACTACTACCATCATCATTACTACTACTACCACCACCACCACTACCATCATTACTACTACTACTACTACTACTACCATCATCATTACTACTACCAGCACTACCATCATCATTACTACTACCACCACCATCATCATTACTACTACTACCACCACCACCACCATCATCATTACTACTACTACTACCATCATCATTACTACTACTACCACCATCATCATTACTACTACTACTACCATCATCATTAATACTACTACCACCATCATCATTACTACTACTACCACCGCCATCATTACATCAGTACTACTACTACCATCATCAGTACTACTACTACGACCACCATTATTACATCAGTACTACTACTACCATCATCATTACTACTACTACCACTACCATCATTACATCAGTACTACTACTACCATCATCATTACTACAACTACCACCACCATCATCATAACTACCACCACCATCATCATTACTACTACTACCATCATCATTACTACTACTACCAACACCACCACTACCATCATTACATCAGTACTACTACTACCACTACTACCATCATCATTACTTCAACTACCACCACCATCATCATTACTACTACTACTACCATCATCATTACTACTACTACCACCACCACCACTACCATCATTACATCAGTACTACCACTACCATCATTATTACTACTAATACCACCAGCACCACTACCATCATTACTACTACTACTACTACCATCATCATTACTACTACCACCACCATCATCATTACTACTACTACTACCACCACCACTACCATCATTACTACTACCACCACTACCATCATCATTACTACTACTACCACCATCATCATTACTACTACTACCACCACCACCACTACCATCATTACTACTACTACTACCACCATCATCATTACTACTACTACTACTACCATCATCATTACTACTACTACCACCACCATCATCATTACTACTACTACCACCACCATCATCATTACTACTACTACCACCATCATCATTACTACTACTACCACCACCACCACTACCATCATTACTACTACTACTACTACCATCATCATTACTACTACCACCACCATCATCATTACTACTACTACTACCACCACCATCATCATTACTACTACTACTACCACCACCACTACCATCATTACTACTACTACTACTACCATCATCATTACTACTACCACCACCATCATCATTACTACTACCACCACCATCATCATTACATTACTACTACCACCACCACCATCATCATTACTACTACTACTACCACCACCACCATCATCATTACTACTACTACCACCACCACCACCATCATCATTACTACTACTACCACCATCATCATTACTACTACTACCACCACCATCATCATTACTACTACTACTACTACCATCATCATTACTACTACTACCACCACCACCACTCATCATTACTACTACTACTACCACCACCATCATCATTACTACTACTACCACCACCATCATCATTACTACTACTACTACCATCATCATTACTACTACTACCACCACCACCACTACCATCATTACATCATTACTACTACTACTACCATCATCATTACTACTACTACCACCATCATCATTACTACTACTACTACCATCATCATTACTACTACTACCACCACCACCACTACCATCATTACTACTACTACTACTACTACTACCATCATCATTACTACTACCAGCACTACCATCATCATTACTACTACCACCACCATCATCATTACTACTACTACCACCACCACCACCATCATCATTACTACTACTACTACCATCATCATTACTACTACTACCACCATCATCATTACTACTACTACTACCATCATCATTAATACTACTACCACCATCATCATTACTACTACTACCACCGCCATCATTACATCAGTACTACTACTACCATCATCAGTACTACTACTACGACCACCATTATTACATCAGTACTACTACTACCATCATCGTTACTACTACTACCACTACCATCATTACATCAGTACTACTACTACCATCATCATTACTACAACTACCACCACCATCATCATAACTACCACCACCATCATCATTACTACTACTACCATCATCATTACTACTACTACCAACACCACCACTACCATCATTACATCAGTACTACTACTACCACTACTACCATCATCATTACTTCAACTACCACCACCATCATCATTACTACTACTACTACCATCATCATTACTACTACTACCACCACCACCACTACCATCATTACATCAGTACTACCACTACCATCATTATTACTACTAATACCACCAGCACCACTACCATCATTACTACTACTACTACTACCATCATCATTACTACTACCACCACCATCATCATTACTACTACTACTACCACCACCACTACCATCATTACTACTACCACCACTACCATCATCATTACTACTACTACCACCATCATCATTACTACTACTACCACCACCACCACTACCATCATTACTACTACTACTACCCCCATCATCATTACTACTACTACTACTACCATCATCATTACTACTACTACCACCACCATCATCATTACTACTACTACCACCACCATCATCATTACTACTACTACCACCATCATCATTACTACTACTACCACCACCACCACTACCATCATTACTACTACTACTACTACCATCATCATTACTACTACCACCACCATCATCATTACTACTACTACTACCACCACCATCATCATTACTACTACTACTACCACCACCACTACCATCATTACTACTACTACTACTACCATCATCATTACTACTACCACCACCATCATCATTACTACTACTACCACCACCACCACCACCATCATCATTACTACTACTACTACCACCACCACCATCATCATTACTACTACTACCACCACCACCACCATCATCATTACTACTACTACCACCACCACCACCATCATCATTACTACTACTACCACCATCATCATTACTACTACTACCACCACCATCATCATTACTACTACTACTACTACCATCATCATTACTACTACTACCACCACCACCACTACCATCATTACATCAGTACTACCACTACCATCATTATTACTACTAATACCACCACCATCATCATTACTACTACTACTACCATCATCATTACTACTACTACTACCACCACCACTACCATCATTACATCAGTACTACCACCACCATCATCATTACTACTACTACCACCACCACCACTACCATCATTACTACTACTACTACCACCACCATCATCATTACTACTACTACCACCACCATCATCATTACTACTACTACTACCATCATCATTACTACTACTACCACCACCACCACTACCATCATTACATCATTACTACTACTACTACCATCATCATTACTACTACTACCACCATCATCATTACTACTACTACTACCATCATCATTACTACTACTACCACCACCACCACTACCATCATCATTACTACTACTACCACCACCACCACTACCATCATTACTACTACTACTACTACTACTACCATCATCATTACTACTACCCACCACCACCACCATCATCATTACTACTACTACTACCATCATCATTACTACTACTACCACCATCATCATTACTACTACTACTACCATCATCATTAATACTACTACCACCATCATCATTACTACTACTACCACCGCCATCATTACATCAGTACTACTACTACCATCATCGGTACTACTACTACGACCACCATTATTACATCAGTACTACTACTACCATCATCATTACTACTACTACCACTACCATCATTACATCAGTACTACTACTACCATCATCATTACTACTACTACCACCATCATCATTACTACTACTACTACCATCATCATTACTACTACTACTACTACCATCATCATTACTACTACTACTACCACCATCATTACTACTACTACCACCATCATCATTACTACTACTACTACCATCATCATTACTACTACTACTACCATCATCATTACTACTACTACCACCATCATCATTACTACTACCACCACCATCATTACATCAGTACTACTACTACCATCATCATTACTACTACTACTACTACCATCATCATTACTACTACTACCACTACCATCATTACATCAGTACTACTACTACCATCATCATTACTACAACTACCACCACCATCATCATAACTACAACCACCATCATCATTACTACTACTACCACCATCATTACTACTACTACCAACACCACCACCACCATCATTACATCAGTACTACTACTACCACTACTACCATCATCATTACTACAACTACCACCACCATCATCATAACTACTACCACCATCATCATTACTACTACTACCATCATCATTACTACTACTACCACCACCACCACCACCATCATTACATCAGTACTACTACTACCACCACTCATTACTACTACACCATCATCATTACTACTACTACTACCATCATCATTACTACTACTACCACCACCATCATCACCTACCACCATCATTACATACTACTACTACTACCATCATCATTACTACTACTACTACCACCACCATCATCATTACTACTACTACCATCATCATTACTACTACTACCACCACCACCACCACCATCATTACATCAGTACTACCACTACCATCATTATTACTACTACTACCACCACCACCACTACCATCATTACATCAGTACTACCACTACCATCATTATTACTACTAATACCACCACCACCACCATCATCATTACTACTACTACTACTACCATCATCATTACTACTACTACCACCACCACCACTACCATCATTACTACTACTACCATCATCATTACTACTACCACCACTACCATCATCATTACTACTACTACCACCACTGTCATCATTACTACTACCACCACCACCACCATCATCATTACTACTACTACTACCATCATCATTACTACTACTACTACCATCATCATTACTACTACTACCACCACCATCATCATTACTACTACTACTACCATCATCATTACTACTACTACCACCACCATCATTACATCAGTACTACCACTACCATCATTATTACTACTACTACCATCATCATTACTACTACTACTACCATCATCATTACTACTACTACTACCATCATCATTACTACTACTACCACCACCATCATCATTACTACTACTACCACCACCATCATCATTACTACTACTACCATCATCATTACTACTACTACCACCACCACCACTACCATCATTACATCAGTACTACCACTACCATCATTATTACTACTACTACCACCACCATCATCATTACTACTACTACTACCATCATCATTACTACTACTACCACCATCATCATTACTACTACTACCACCACCACCACTACCACCATTACATCAGTACTACCACCACCATCATCATTACTACTACTACCACCAGCACCACTACCATCATTACTACTACTACTACTACCATCATCATTACTACTACCACCACTACCATCATCATTACTACTACCACCACCATCATCATTACTACTACTACCACCACCACCACCATCATCATTACTACTACTACTACCATCATCATTACTACTACTACCACCACCATCATCATTTCTACTACCACTACCATCATCATTACTACTACCACTACCATCATCATTACTACTACTACCACCACCACCACCACCATCATCATTACTACTACTACCACCACCATCATCATTACTACTACTACCATAATCATTACTACTACTACTACCATCATCATTACTACAAAAACACATTCACCATTGTGACTACTACTACCACCACCATCATCATTACTACTACTACCACCACCATCAATACATCAGTTTACAAATACCATCATCTTTACTATAACTACTACTACCATAATCATTACTACTACTACTACCATCATCATTACTACTACCACCACCACCATCATCATTACTACTACTACTACCATCATCATTACTACTACTACCACCACCATCATTACTACTACTACCATCATTACTACTACTACCATCATCATTACTACTACTACCACCACCATCAATACATCAGTTTACAAATACCATCATCTTTACTACTACTACTACTACTACCACAATCATTACTACTACTACTACCATAATCATTACTACTACTACTACCATAATCATTACTACTACTACTACTACTACCATAATCATTACTACTACTACCATAATCATTACTACTACCACCACCACCATCATCATTACTACTACTACCACCACCACCATCATTACTACTACTACACTCCATTACATCAGTACTACTACTTCCATCATCATTACTACTTCCACTACCATCATTACGACAGTACTACTACTACCACTACTACTATCATTACATCAGTACTACTACTACCACTACTGCCATCATCATTACTACTACTACCACCACCATCATCATTACTACTACTACTACCATCATCATTACTACCACTACCACCACCACCACTACCATCATTACATCAGTACTACCACTACCATCATTATTACTACTACCACTACCATCATTATTACTACTACTATCACCACCACCACTACCATCATTACTACTACTACTACTACCATCATCATTACTACTACCACCACAACCACCATCATCATTACTACTACTACTACCATAATCATTACTACTACTACTACCACCACCACTACCATCATTACATCAGTACTACTACCACCACCATCATCATTACTACTACTACTACCATCATCATTACTACTACTACCACCACCACCACTACCATCATTACTACTACTACTACTACCATCATCATTACTAGTACCACCACTACCATCATCATTACTACTACCACTACCATGATCATTACTACTACCACCACCACCATCATCATTACTACTACTACCACCACAACCACCATCATCATTACTACTACTACTACCATAATCATTACTACTACTACCACCACCATCATCATTACTACTACTACCACCACCATCAATACATCAGTTTACAAATACCATCATCATTACTACTACTACCGCCACCATCATCATTACTACTACTACCACCATGTAATCAGTACTACTACTACCATCATCATTACTACTACTACCACCATGTAATCAGTACTACTACTACCATCATCATTACTACTACTACCACCACCATCATCATCATTACTACTACCACCACCATAATCATTACTACTACTACTACTACCATCATCATTACTACTACTACCACCACCATCAATACATCAGTTTACAAATACCATCATCATTACTACTACTACTACCATCATCATTACTACCACTACCACCACCACCACTACCATCATTACATCAGTACTACCACTACCATCATTATTACTACTACCACTACCATCATTATTGCTACTACTATCACCACCATCATCATTACTACTACTACTACCACCACAACCACCATCATCATTACTACTACTACTACCATAATCATTACTACTACTACCACCACCATCATCATTACTACTACTACCACCACCATCAATACATCAGTTTACAAATACCATCATCATTACTACTACTACCGCCACCATCATCATTACTACTACTACTACCATCATCATTACTACTACTACCACCATCATCATTACTACTACCACCACCATCATTACATCAGTACTACTACTACCATCATCATTACTACTACTACTACTACCATCATCATTACTACTACTACCACTACCATCATTACATCAGTACTACTACTACCATCATCATTACTACAACTACCACCACCATCATCATAACTACAACCACCATCATCATTACTACTACTACCACCATCATTACTACTACTACCAACACCACCACCACCATCATTACATCAGTACTACTACTACCACTACTACCATCATCATTACTACAACTACCACCACCATCATCATAACTACAACCACCATCATCATTACTACTACTACCATCATCATTACTACTACTACCACCACCACCATCTATACAACTACTTTTACCACCATCATTACATCAGTACTACTACTACCATCATTACTACTACTACTACTACTACTACTACCATCATCACTACTACTACTACCATCATCATTACTACTACTACCACCACCACCACTACCATCATTACATCAGTACTACTACTACCACTACTACCATCATCATTACTACTACTACCACCACCATCATCATTACTACTACTACTACCATCATCATTACTACTACTACCACCACCACCACTACCATCATTACATCAGTACTACCACTACCATCATTATTACTACTACTACCACCACCACCACTACCATCATTACATCAGTACTACCACTACCATCATTATTACTACTAATACCACCACCACCACCATCATCATTACTACTACTACTACTACCATCATCATTACTACTACTACCACCACCACCACTACCATCATTACTACTACTACCATCATCATTACTACTACCACCACTACCATCATCATTACTACTACTACCACCACTGTCATCATTACTACTACCACCACCACCACCATCATCATTACTACTACTACTACCATCATCATTACTACTACTACTACCATCATCATTACTACTACTACCACCACCATCATCATTACTACTACTACTACCATCATCATTACTACTACTACCACCACCACCACTACCATCATTACATCAGTACTACCACTACCATCATTATTACTACTACTACCACCACCATCATCATTACTACTACTACTACCATCATCATTACTACTACTACCACCATCATCATTACTACTACTACCACCACCATCATCATAACTACTACTACCACCACCCATCATTACTACTACTACCATCATCATTACTACTACTACCACCACCACCACTACCATCATTACATCAGTACTACCACTACCATCATTATTACTACTACTACCACCACCATCATCATTACTACTACTACTACCATCATCATTACTACTACTACCACCATCATCATTACTACTACTACCACCACCACCACTACCACCATTACATCAGTACTACCACCACCATCATCATTACTACTACTACCACCAGCACCACTACCATCATTACTACTACTACTACTACCATCATCATTACTACTACCACCACTACCATCATCATTACTACTACCACCACCATCATCATTACTACTACTACCACCACCACCACCATCATCATTACTACTACTACTACCATCATCATTACTACTACTACCACCACCATCATCATTTCTACTACCACTACCATCATCATTACTACTACCACTACCATCATCATTACTACTACTACCACCACCACCACCACCATCATCATTACTACTACTACCACCACCATCATCATTACTACTACTACCATAATCATTACTACTACTACTACCATCATCATTACTACAAAAACACATTCACCATTGTGACTACTACTACCACCACCATCATCATTACTACTACTACCACCACCATCAATACATCAGTTTACAAATACCATCATCTTTACTATAACTACTACTACCATAATCATTACTACTACTACTACCATCATCATTACTACTACCACCACCACCATCATCATTACTACTACTACTACCATCATCATTACTACTACTACCACCACCATCATTACTACTACTACCATCATTACTACTACTACCATCATCATTACTACTACTACCACCACCATCAATACATCAGTTTACAAATACCATCATCTTTACTACTACTACTACTACTACCACAATCATTACTACTACTACTACCATAATCATTACTACTACTACTACTACCATAATCATTACTACTACTACTACTACTACCATAATCATTACTACTACTACCATAATCATTACTACTACCACCACCACCATCATCATTACTACTACTACCACCACCACCATCATTACTACTACTACACTCCATTACATCAGTACTACTACTTCCATCATCATTACTACTTCCACTACCATCATTACGACAGTACTACTACTACCACTACTACTATCATTACATCAGTACTACTACTACCACTACTGCCATCATCATTACTACTACTACCACCACCATCATCATTACTACTACTACTACCATCATCATTACTACCACTACCACCACCACCACTACCATCATTACATCAGTACTACCACTACCATCATTATTACTACTACCACTACCATCATTATTACTACTACTATCACCACCACCACTACCATCATTACTACTACTACTACTACCATCATCATTACTACTACCACCACAACCACCATCATCATTACTACTACTACTACCATAATCATTACTACTACTACTACCACCACCACTACCATCATTACATCAGTACTACTACCACCACCATCATCATTACTACTACTACTACCATCATCATTACTACTACTACCACCACCACCACTACCATCATTACTACTACTACTACTACCATCATCATTACTAGTACCACCACTACCATCATCATTACTACTACCACTACCATGATCATTACTACTACCACCACCACCATCATCATTACTACTACTACCACCACAACCACCATCATCATTACTACTACTACTACCATAATCATTACTACTACTACCACCACCATCATCATTACTACTACTACCACCACCATCAATACATCAGTTTACAAATACCATCATCATTACTACTACTACCGCCACCATCATCATTACTACTACTACCACCATGTAATCAGTACTACTACTACCATCATCATTACTACTACTACCACCATGTAATCAGTACTACTACTACCATCATCATTACTACTACTACCACCACCATCATCATCATTACTACTACTACCACCATCATCATTACTACTACCATCATCATTACTACTACTACCACCACCACCACCATCATCATTATTACTACTACTACCATCATCATTACTACTACTACCACCACCACCACTACCATCATTACATCAGTACTACCACTACCATCATTATTACTACTACCACTACCATCATTATTGCTACTACTATCACCACCATCATCATTACTACTACTACTACCACCACAACCACCATCATCATTACTACTACTACTACCATAATCATTACTACTACTACCACCACCATCATCATTACTACTACTACCACCACCATCAATACATCAGTTTACAAATACCATCATCATTACTACTACTACCGCCACCATCATCATTACTACTACTACTACCATCATCATTACTACTACTACCACCACCATCATCATTACTACTACTACTACCATCATCATTACTACTACTACCACCATGTAATCAGTACTACTACTACCATCATCATTACTACTACTACCACCACCATCATCATCATTACTACTACCACCACCACTACCATCATTACTACTACTACTACTACCATCATCATACTACTACCACCACTACCATCATCATTACTACTACTACTACCATCATCATTACTACTACTACCACCATCAGTACTACTACTACCATCATCATTACTACTACTACCACCACCATCATCATCATTACTACTACCACCACCATAATCATTACTACTACTACTACTACCATCATCATTACTACTACTACCACCACCATCAATACATCAGTTTACAAATACCATCATCTTTACTACTACTACTACTACTACCATCATCATTACTACTACTACCACCATTACATCAGTACTACTACTTCCATCATCATTACTACTTCTACCATCATCATTACTACTAATACCACCATCATCATTACCACTACAACCACCACCATCACTACTACTTATACCATCATCATTACTACTACTTATACCATCATCATTACTACTACTACTACCATCATCATTACAACTACAAACCACCACCATCATCATTACTACTACTACCACTACCATCATCATTACTACTACTACCACCATCATCATTACTACTACTACTACCATCATCATTACTACTACTACTACCATCATCATTACTACTACCAC
This sequence comes from Salvelinus alpinus, assembly GCF_045679555.1. Classification (NCBI taxonomy): domain Eukaryota; kingdom Metazoa; phylum Chordata; class Actinopteri; order Salmoniformes; family Salmonidae; genus Salvelinus; species Salvelinus alpinus. The sequence continues at coordinate 91,632,587 of NC_092091.1, read as the reverse complement.
CACTACCATCATCATTACTACTACCACCATCATTATTACTACTACTACTACTACCATCATCATTACTACTACTACTACCATCATCATTACTACTACCACCAACACCACCACCATCATCATTACTACTACTACTACCATCATCATTACTACGACTACCATCATCATTACTACTACTACCACCATCATCATTACTACTACTACTACCATCATCATTACTACCACCACCACCACCACCATCATTACCACAACAACCACCATCATCATTACTACTACTTATACCATCATCATTACTACTACTTATACCATCATCATTACTACTACTACTACCATCATCATTACAACTACTACTACTACTACTACCATCATCATTACTACTACCACTACCATCATCATTACTACTACTACTACCATCATCATTACAACTACTACTACTACTACTACCATCATCATTACTACTACCACTACCACCACCATCATCATTACTACTACTACTACCATCATCATTACAACTACTACTACTACCACCATCATCATTACTACTACTACTACCATCATCATTACAACTACTACTACCATCATCATTACTACTACTACCACCACCACTACCATCATTACTACTACTACCACTACCATCATCATTACTACTACCACCACTACCATCATCATTACTACTACTACCACTACCATCATCATTACTACTACCACCACCATGTAATCAGTACTACTACTACCATCATCATTACTACTACCACCAACACCACCACCACCATCATTACTACTACTTATACCATCATCATTACTACTACTTATACCATCATCATTACTACTACTTATACCATCATCATTACTACTACTTATACCATCATCATTACTACTACTACTACTACCACTACCATCATCATTACTACTGCTACTACCACCATCATCATTACTACTACTACTACCATCATCATTACAACTACTACTACTACCATCGTCATTACTACTACAAACCACCACCATCATCATTACTACTACTACCACTACCATCATCATTACTATTACTACCACGACCATCATCATTACTACTACTACCACCACCATCATCATTACTACTACTACCACCATCATCATTACTACTACCATCATCATTACTACTACTACCATCAGCATTACTACTACTACCACCACCACCACCACCAGCAGCATTACATCAGTACTACCACTACCATCATTACATCAGTACTACTACTACCATCATCATTACTACTACTACAACCATCATCATTACTACTGCCACCACCACCATCATATTACTACTACTACTACCGTCATCATTACTACTACTACCACCATTACATTAGTACTACTACTAACATCATCATTACTACTACTACCACCATCATCATTACTACTACTACTACCATCATCATTACTACTACTACCACCATCATCATTACTACTACTACTACCACCATCATTACTACTACTACCACCACCACCATCATCATTAATACTACCACCACTACCATCATTACATCAGTACTACCAACACCATCATCATTACTAATACTACTACCATCATCATTACTACTACTACCACCACCACCACTACCATCATCATTACTACTACTACCACCACCATTATCATTACTACTACTACTACCATCATCATTACTACTACTACCACCACCATCATCATTACTACTACTACCATAATCATTACTACTACTACTACCATCATCATTACTACTACTACCACCATCATCATTACTACTACCATCATCATTACTACTACTACCATCAGCATTACTACTACTACCACCACCACCACCACCACCAGCATTACATCAGTACTACCACTACCATCATTACATCAGTACTACTACTACCATCATCATTACTACTACTACAACCATCATCATTACTACTGCCACCACCACCATCATATTACTACTACTACTACCGTCATCATTACTACTACTACCACCATTACATTAGTACTACTACTAACATCATCATTACTACTACTACCACCATCATCATTACTACTACTACTACCATCATCATTACTACTACTACCACCACCACCATCATCATTACTACTACTACTACCACCATCATTACTACTACTACCACCACCACCATCATCATTAATACTACCACCACTACCATCATTACATCAGTACTACCAACACCATCATCATTACTAATACTACTACCATCATCATTACTACTACTACCACCACCACCACTACCATCATCATTACTACTACTACCACCACCATTATCATTACTACTACTACTACCATCATCATTACTACTACTACCACCACCATCATCATTACTACTACTACCATAATCATTACTACTACTACTACCATCATCATTACTACTACTACCACCACCATTATCATTACTACTACTACTACCATCATCATTACTACTACCACCACCACCATCATCATTACTACTACTACCACCACCATCAATACATCAGTTTACAAATACCATCATCATTACTACTACTACCACCACCATTATCATTACTACTACTACTACCACCATGTAATCAGTACTACTACTACCATAATCATTACCACTACTACCGCCATCATCATTACTACTACTTATACCATCATCATTACTACTACTTATACCATCATCATTACTACTACTACTACCATCATCATTACTAGTACTACCACCATCATTACTACTACTACTACCATCATCATTACTACTACTACTACCATCATCATTACTACTACTACTACCATCATCATTACAACTACTACTACTACCACTACCATCATTATTACTACTACTACTACCACCATCATCATTACTACTACCATCAGCATTACTACTACTACCACCACCACCACCACCATCATTACATCAGTACTACTACTACCATCATCATTACAATTACTACTACCATCATCATTACTACCTCTACTACCATCATCATTACTATTACAACCACCACCATCATTACTACTACTACCACCATCATCATTACTACTACCACCATTTAATCAGTACTACCACTACCATCATCATTACTACTACTACCACCACCATCATCATTACTACTACTACCACCACCATCATCATTACCACTACAACCACTACCATCATTACTACTACTACTACTACCATCATCATTACTACTACTACCATCATCATTACTACTACTACTACCATCATCATTACTACTACTACCACCACCATCATCATTACTACTACTACCACCACCATCATCATACTACTACTACCACCACCATCATCATTACTACTACTACCACCACCATCATCATTACTACTACTACCATCATTACTACTACTACTACTACCATCATCACTACTACTACTACCATCATTACTACTACCTACCATCATCATTACTACTACTACCACCACCATCATCATTACTACTACTACTACCATCATCATTACTACTACCACCACCACTTACCATCAGTACTACTACTACCATCATCATTACTACTAACCACATCATTACATCAGTACTAACACTACCATCATTACATCAGTACTACTACTACCACTACTACCATCATCAGTACTACTACTACCACCACCATCATCATTACTACTACTACTACCATCATCATTACTACTACTACCACCGCCGCCACTACCATCATTACATCAGTACTACTACTTCCATCATCATTACTACTACTACTACTACCATCATCATTACTACTAACCACATCATTACATCAGTACTACCACTACCATCATTACATCAGTACTACTACTACCATCATTACATCAGTACTACTACCACCACCATCATCATTACTACTACTACTACCATCATCATCATTACTACTACCACCACTGCCATCATCATTACTACTACCACCACTACCATCATCATTACTACTACTACTACCATCATCATTACTACTACTACCACCACCACTATCATCATCATTACTACTACTACCATCATCATTACTACTACTACCACCACCACTATCATCATCATTACTACTACTACCACCACCACCACCATCATCATTACTACTACTACCACCACCACTATCATCATCATTACTACTACTACTACCATCATCATTACTACTACTACCACCACCACTATCATCATCATTACTACTACTACTACCATCATCATTACTACTACTACTACTACCATCATCATTACTACTACTACCACCACCACTATCATCATCATTACTACTACTACTACCATCATCATTACTACTACTACCACCACCACTATCATCATCATTACTACTACTACTACCATCATCATTACTACTACTACCACCACCACCACCATCATCATTACTACTACTACTACCATCATCATTACTACTACTACCACCACCACTATCATCATCATTACTACTACTACTACCATCATCATTACTACTACTACCACCACCACCACCATCATCATTACTACTACTACTACCATCATCATTACAACTACTACTACTACTACCATCATCATTACTACTACCACCACCACTATCATCATAACTACTACTACCACCACCATCATCATTACTATTACTACCACCATGTAATCAGTACTACTACTACCATCTACCACAAAGTGGGTTTGGTGTCAGTTTGTATCAGTTTTGTGTCAGAATGATATCTAATATACTATTGGATGCTGACTTTTGTACATTTGCAATAAGTTTAAACAGTGATAAAACCTCACCAAATTGACATGCAGAAATCAACGAGTGATGGAGAGGAACCAGAATCACTGCCCGGCCATCCAGAGTTCAACGGGCCAGTCAATTGGGCATTTCTGCAGTATTTTAGAGTATGTCAAATTCGTGATGGTAAATGCCCATTGAAAGACATTGCAAATGGACAGCCAGCAATGTTACCAGGAGCACATTTAATAAATGTTTTTTAATTCCTTTAGGAGGGTGCATAGCCGGGTAGGGAGCACCCCCCACCCGTGTCCATCCAATAGGGGGTGCCCCTGTTCATTTTGGATGTTTTTCAAAAAAAATAAAAAAAATCGAGTCCCACTTATCTCTCATCAAACATGTCAAATAGACCTTCTAGGTTGATTCATGGCTTAACATAGTGCTATATATAATTTGGGCAGTATAAATGCCATTTGGACATGGTTCACTGACTTTTGGGTTTGGAAACCGACTTCCTATGATCGTACAGGCAAATGGACATAACATCCTGATTTGGCACTTTCAATACTTATGTATGACATTTGGACATTTCTTATGCCATTTGGTTCACTGACTTCTGACTTCCTATGATCGTATATTGCAAATGGACAAAACATATGCCTTATGGACATATCAGTAAAATAAGACAAAGGTATATTCATACAGTTGTTGTACATGTATACATTAGAACTGACAAAAAAATCGAAAGATTTTCAAAAAACGGTCCAATATGCACTTTTTTAGCAGGTGACATTTTGTGGAAAAAACGTACACATTTTTCAAATTTGACCCATTGGGGACCATTTGCTATATGAACATTTACGGTGGAGCCATCTTTAGTAATTTTGGGGTATGACAAATGGCATTTGCAATATTTTGAATGAATTGGCGTCCATTTGAGTGGTGTTTGCGATATATATATATGCGTATATATGTGTCGCCCAATGGCTCTATGTTGAAATTCATTTTTGGCCATTTCATGGTGGTCTTCCCTTACCTCTCCCTCTCTCCTCCCTCTCCCTCTCTCCCTCTCTCTTCCATCTCCCTCTCTCTTCCCTCTCCCTCTCTCCTCCCTCTCTCCCTCTCTCCTCCCTCTCCCTATATCTTCCCTATCCCTCTCCTCCCTCTCTCTCTCTTCCCTATCTCTCTCTTCTCTCTCCCTTTCCTCTCCCTCTCTCTTCCCTCTCTCTCTTTCCTCTCCCTCTCTCCTCCCTCTCCCTCCCCTCTCCCCTTCCCTTCCCTCTCCCTTCCCTCTCCCTCTCTCTTCCCTCACCCTCTCTCTCTTTCTTCCCTCACCCTCACCCTCATTTTCAGATCTCTCTCTCTCAATTCAATTGAATTTGCTTTATTGGCATGACGTAACAATGAAAAAAAAAGAAGCTTAGTTTGGATATTTACAATATGAAAATAATTCATAGAACAAACAAAGAACAAAATTGGGACAATGGGACAACAGTAACAACAATAACCAAGGGTCAAAATAACTATACATTGAACAAGGCCATGTGCAGGTTGATTGGTCTGTCAGACACAGTCCCTCATCTTATGGCAGGCAGCAACGTAGTGCATTGCAAACCCACAGCTCTCTGCGTCCTCACCCAACAGGACGGGGGAGGAGAGTCTCTCTCTCTCTCTCTTCCCTCTCTCTCTATCTCTCTCTTCCCTCTCTCTCTCCAGTGCTTTACACTGCAGCAGACTTTATTATTGTTTTCAATGCTCTTCCCTTTAAGGTTCAGCGTGGCTGGACTATTATTGTCCTGCCAGACGTATTTGGGTTGACATTTTAGTTAAAGGGAGGTTTCTTGCCAGTTTATTGTGTCTTGTTATTTGAACTGTATTGATGTGGTACTAATGACATGTGGCCCAGAAGATTGTGTAAATTTTAAGGCCCTTGGTTGTCTATGACCCCCACCATTCATACCCTCTGCACTCCTCCACTGGGAGGTAATACAGATTACTGCAAATCCTCTCATGTTGATGACTGGGTTCTTTCTTGTAAATAGTTTCTATGAAGTTGCCGTTAAATTGCTCTGCCATCATTATTGTATGAGGTATTATTGGTGGGGTTACCCCTGTGCTGTGATGGGTGTTTTATATGGTGTGTCTTATCTTTTCTCTCCACTGGCTATCTGGCTAACAGGCTACACTCTAGACAGTCTCTTCTGCTGATGTGTGTGTGTGTCTGGTAGTGGGTCTCTCTCTATCCTACTCTTTTCCTTTCTGCAGGGTTAATACCTGCCTGGCGCCCCAACAAAATCTTTACCTTTACCCCTCTCAATATACCGCTACAAAAGTTACCAGCGCTTGAAGTTTTATATGTCAAATGTTTCTACAAGATAATAACCACTAGCATCACATAATCACTAACCACCACACATGTTCAGACTCACCCCAGCTTTGAGATGTAGGACAGACACTGAAGGAAACTCCTCACTTCACTCTCTTCATCTGACCAGCCCTTCAGCTGTACTGGTTTCTTCTCTGGTTGGAGTTTCAGCACTTCTAGGAGGAGGGAGGCCTTTCTCTCTGAGAGGTCTATGGACCAGACTGCAGGAGCTGACTGGTAAACTGGCTGTAATGCTGGAAGGACACTCCTGCCTGTTTGAGTCTCATAGTCCTTCACATGTGAGTACAGATCCAGCAGGAAATCACTCTGTTTAGAAGTGTCTCCATTGGGAAAAGGAAAGGTGCTGTAAGTACACACTGATGATACCAGCTTCAGTGTCTTCTCTCCTGTCTGCTCCTCCCACTCTGCTGCTTGAGACAGGAGATCCACCAGGAACTCAATCTGCTTGGAGGGATCAGACCTCCGTGGATAGAAACTGCAACAAGGACAGTAACAGCTGATTCAGACATGGATGAACACATGAAACCAGTCATACACATGAAACCAGTCATAGTTAAAGATAGCTGAAGTAGTTATACATTTACATATTGTGATTTGGTTATATGTTAAAGTATTTAATTTTAGAGACATTCACATTATTTATCTGTGACATTTAGTAATGCAACATTAGTTATGTCAGGAAATGGGCTGATAAATGTTCCCAGATTCACCAACATGTGTAGTTTTATACGGAGCCTTCACCGTGTGCTGCCACTTTGCATCAGCAGTCAGAAAGGAGACTCTCTGGGGGGCAGTTTGATAGTGGTGATGCTGAACAACTCTGGTTTATTTTCCCTCTTCCCTCTCTCTCTCTCTCTCTTCCCTCTCTCCCTCTCTTTCTCTTCCCTCTCTCTCTTACTCTCTTCCCACTTCTCTCTCTTCGCTCTTCTTTCTGTTCCCTCACTCTTCCCGCTCTCTCTTTCGCTTTCCTCTCTCCCTATCTCTTCCCTCTCTCTCTTTCTCCTCTCTCTCTTCTCTCTCTTCCCTCTTTCCTATTCCCTCTCTCTCTCTTCCCTCTCTCTCTCTGCCCTCGTCCCCTTATATCTCTTGCTCTTCCCTCTCTCTCTATTCCATCTTCCCTCCCCCCTCTCTCTACCCCTCTCTCTCCCACCTCTCTCTTCCCTCTCTCTCTCTTCCCTCTCTTCCCTCTCTCTTTCTCTTCCCTCTCTCTCTTTTTCTTCCCTCTCTCTTTTTCTTCCCTCTCTCTTCACTCTCTTCCCTCTCTCTCTTTCTCTTCCCTCTCTCTCTTCTCTCTCTCTGACCTTTCTCTTCCCGCTCTCTTTTTCTCTTCTTTCTATTCCCTCTCTCTTTTTCTCTTTCCTCTCTCTTCCTTATTCCCTCTTCCCTCTTCTCTCTCTCTCTTCCCTCTCTCTTCTCTCTTCCCTCTTCCCCCTCTCTCTCTTCCCTCACTCTGTCTTCCTTCTTCCCTCTATCTTCCCTCTTACTCTCTCTCTCTCTCTTCCCTCCTCTCTCTCTCTCTTCCTTCTCTCTCTCGGCCATCTATCTCTCTCTTCCCTCTCTCCCCCCTCTCTTCCCTCTCTCCCCCCTCTCTCTCTTCCCTCTCTCCCCCTCTCTCCCCTGTCTCTTCCCTCTCTCTCTTCCCTCTCCCCCTCTCTCTTCTCTCTCTTCCCTCTCTTTCTATTCCCTCTCTCTCTTTTTCTTCCCACTCTCTCTTTCTCTTTCCACTCTCTCTTCCCTCTCTCTCTTTCTCTTTCCTCTCTCTCTCCTCCCCATCTCTCTCTCTCTTCACTCTCATCCCTCTTCCCTCTCGCTCTTCCTCTCTTCCCTCTCTCTCACTCTTTTCTCTCACTCTCTCTTCCCTCTAACTCTCTAACTCCCCTCTCTCTTCCCTCTCTCTTCCCCTTCTCTTCCATCTCTCTTAATCTTCCCTCTTCTTTCTCCTCCCTCTCTCACTTTCTCTTCCCTATCGTTCCTTTCTATTTCTCTTCTGTCTTCTCTCTATTTCCTCTCTCTCTTTCTCTTTCCACTCTCTTCCCTCTCCCTCTCTCACTTCCCTCTCTCTTCCCTCTCTCGTACTCTCTCGGCCTCTATCTCCCTCTCTCTCTCTTATTTGAACTGTATTGATGTGGTGTGGTACTAATGATTTTGGACATTTTAAGGCCTTTGTTTGTCTATGACGCCACACCATTCATACGCTCTGCACTCCTCCACTGGGAGGTAATACAGATTACTGCAAATCCTCTCATGTTGATGACTGGTTTCTTTCTTGTAAATAGTTTCTATGAAGTTGACGTTAAATTGCTCTGCCATCATTATAGTATGAGGTATTATTGGTGGGGTTACCCCTGTGCTGTGATGGGTGTTTTATATGGTGTGTCTTATCTTTTCTCTCCACTGGCTATCTGGCTAACAGGCTACACTCTAGACAGTCTCTTCTGCTGATGTGTGTGTGTCTGGTAGTGGGTCTCTCTCTATCCTACTCTTTTCTTTCGGCAGGGTTAATAGCTACCTGGCGCCCCAACAAAATTTTTACCTTTACCCCTCTCTAACAATACTGCTACACGATTTACAAGCACTTTAAGTTTTATATGTCAAATGTTTCTACAAGATAATAACCACTAGCATCACATAATCACTAACCACAACACATGTTCAGACTCACCTCAGCTGTGAGATGTAGGACAGACACTGAAGGAAACTCCTCACTTCACTCTCTTCATCTGACCAGCCCTTCAGCTCTACTGGTTTCTTCTCTGGTTGGAGTTTCAGCACTTCTAGGAGGAGGGAGGCCTTTCTCTCTGAGAGGTCTATGGACCAGACTGCAGGACTGGCTGACTGGTAAACTGGCTGAAATGCTGGAAGGACACTCTTGCCTGTTTGAGTCTCATAGTCCTTCACATGTGTGTACAGATCCAGCAGGAATTCACTCTGTTTAGATTTGTCTCCATAGCGATAAGGAAAGTTTTTGTAAGTACACACTGATGATACCAGCTTCAGTGTCTTCTCTCCTGTCTGCTCCTCCCAATCTGCTGCTTGAGACAGGAGATCCACCAGGAACTTGATCCACTTTGAGGGATCAGACCAACATTTATCGAACCTGCAAGAAGGACAGTGTCATGATGTTGGCCTGTGGGTAAGGTTTATGACCCCCCCTATGAATACCTTTCTCCCTTCCCTCTCTCACTTGACTCTACAGAAGGGACTCTTGAATAGCCTTTGTTAAACAGAGTCTGGGAACATCAAATAAGTTGGGGGGAAATTAACCATATTTCGGTAATAGAACCAGTTGAAAATATGCGTTGGTACTTAATGAATATGATGTCAGTTTGGATTTCATCTGAGACATTCTCATCAATGATAGGATGACATAAACGGTACAGTGGAAAGTCTACAAATTATAGTTATCAGATTCACATGGAATTGTTGTGCAATTTAAATGTGTAAATTTGACACTATTTGTGAAAAGATTAAATGTAATTTTAGCTTCCAAATGAGAGATTTGGGTTTTCATGAAGTTAGAGCTCTGCTCAATCAGTGACCCGCCCCTGTGAAGAGACAGGGGTTGTAGACTGTGAAACACGCCCTTCTCCCTCCACTATATAAAGCCTTGACGAAAATGTAACCTCCTGTTCCGAGAACGTGAGGACGACAGTCCATAAGTTAAAAAGGACTAACATGTCAACTACAGAACTAAGCCAACCTCAGCGTGAGCTTTGGTTGCGAATGGTTTGAACTTTGAACTCGTATTCGCTACAGAAGTGATACCTCCTAGCCGTTGAGTTAGCAACAGCAGCTGCAAACGTGGGCTCGGAAAGAACGGACAGAGTATCCTCTCTACCACACGACGACGACACTACAACGTATCCCGTTCACCACCAGAGACACTCTTCAAAGGACTCTGTTGGGCAACACGGCCCTCCATCTACTACCAACCTATTGAAGTTCAGCTCAGAGTAAATATTTATTGCACTTTCCTTTTCCAAATGGGCGGTAATTTAGAATGCATAAGATTCTGTATTTACGATAGAGTAGCTGCCTACGGCCCGATAGAGACATCGCTTCTCCCTTTGTTCTTCAGTCTTCCCGCTCTTTCACTCAAACCCAACCCCCTTTTCTTTGTGTAACCAGCTGTCATATCTGTTCCGTCCGCTAGGGACGTTTTCCTTTAGGACATAATTTGTAATCAAGGTATGATTCATTCTTTGTATATGGAATTCTGTGTGATTTAGTTAGGTATTTAGTAAATAAATAATTAAACCCAATTTTGTATTGCTGATTCAACTTGTTAGCCAGGGTTCGTGAAGATAACCAAGAATTTACAACTTTCAGATCAGACTGAAATAAGGTGACGATTAATATTGACTGCTATTGATGTAAAATATTACTCGGTCTTTAAGAGTTTATTCGGAAGATAACAGCTCTATAAATATTATTTCGTGGTGCCCCGACTTTCTAGTTAATTACATTTACATGATTAGCTCAATCAGGTAATATTAATTACAGAGAAAGGATTTTATAGAATAGCATGTCATATCACTTAATGCGGCATAGCCAAAGACACGACAACAGTAACAGCTGAGTCAGACATGGATGAACACATGAAAACAGTCATAGTTAAAGATATATGAAGTAGTTATACATTTACATAATGTGCTTTGGTTATATGTTAAAGTATTTAATTTTAGAGACATTATTTATCTGTGACATTTAGTAATGCAACATTAGTTATGTCAGGAAATGGGCTGACAAATGTTCCCAGATTCACCAACATGTGTAGTTTTATACGGAGCCTTCACCGTGTGCTGCCACTTTGCATCAGCAGTCAGAAAGGAGACTCTCTGGGGGGCAGTTTGATAGTGGTGATGCTAAACAACTCTGGTTTACTTTCCCTCTCTCCTCTCTCTCGTCCTCTCTTCCCCCTCTTTCTCTCTTTCTCTCTTTCTCTCTCTCTCTCTTTCTCTCTCTCTCTCTCTCTCTCTCTCGCTCTCTCTCTCTCTCTCTCCCCCCTCTCTCTCTTCATTCTTCCATTAATCTCGATTCTCTCTCTCTTACTCTCTTCCATTTCTCTCTATCTCTTCCTCTTCCCTCTTTCTCTCTCTTCCCCATCCCTCTTTCTCTCTCTTCCCTCTCTCTCGCTCCCCTCTCTCTCTCTCCTCCCACTTCCCATCTCTCTCTCTCTTCCCTCCCTCTCTCTTCACTCTCTCTACCCCATACCTCTTTCTCTCACTCCTTCCTCTCTCTCTCTCTATTCCCTCTTCCCTCTTTCTCTCTCTCTTCTCTCTCTCTTCACTCTCTCCCCCCCTCTCTCTCTCTTTCCTTTCTCTTCCCTCTCTCTCTTTCCTATCTCTCTCTCCCTCTTGCTCTTCCCTCTTCACTCTCTTCTCTCTCTTCTCCCTCTTCCCTCTTCCCTATGCCCTCTCTGTCGTCCTCTCTTTCTCTTCCCTTTCTCTGTCTTCACTCTCTCTCATCCCTCCCCTTTGTTTGTCTATGACCCCCACCATTCATACCCTCTGCACTCCTCCACTGAGAGGTAATACAGATTACTGCAAATCCTCTAATGTTGATGACTGGGTTCTTTCTGTAAATTGTTTCTATGAAGTTGCCGTTAAATTGCTCTGCCATCATTATTGTATGAGGTATTATTGGTGGGGTTACCCCTGTGCTGTGATGGGTGTTTTATATGGTGTGTCTTATCTTTTCTCTCCACTGGCTATCTGGCTAACAGGCTACACTCTAGACAGTCTCTTCTGCTGATGTGTGTGTGTCTGGTAGTGGGTCTCTCTCTATCCTACTCTTTTCCTTTCTGCAGGGTTAATACCTGCCTGGCGCCCCAACAGAATCTTTACCTTTACCTCTCTCTAACAATATCACTACAAGATTTACCAACACTTGAAGTTTTATATGTCAAATGTTTCTACAAGATAATAACCACTAGCATCACATAATCACTAACCACCACACATGTTCAGACTCACCTCAGCTGTGAGATGTAGGGCAGACACTGAAGGAAACTCCTCACTTCACTCTCTTCATCTGACCAGCCCTTCAGCTCTACTGGTTTCTTCTGTGGTTGGAGTTTCAGCACTTCTAGGAGGAGGGAGGCCTTTCTCTCTGAGAGGTCTATGGACCAGACTGCAGGAGCTGACTGGTAAACTGGCTGTAATGCTGGAAGGACACTCCTGCCTGTTTGAGTCTCATAGTCCTTCACATGTGAGTACAGATCCAGCAGGAAATCACTCTGTTTAGAATTGTCTCGATAGGGAAAAGGAAAGGTGCTGTAAGTACACACTGATGATACCAGCTTCAGTGTCTTCTCTCCTGTCTGCTCCTCCCACTCTGCTGCTTGAGACAGGAGATCCACCAGGAACTTGATCCGCTTTGAGGGATCAGACCTCCATGGACAGAAACTGCAACAAGGACAGTAACAGCTGATTCAGACATGGATGAACACATGAAACCAGTCATAGTTAAAGATATATGAAGTAGTTATACATTTATATAATGTGCTTTGGTTATATGTTAAAGTATTTAATTTTAGAGACATTCACATTATTTATGTGTGACATTTAGTAATGTAACATTAGTTATGTCAGGAAATGGGCTGATAAATGTTCCCAGATTCACCAACATGTGTAGTTTTATACGGAGCCTTCACCGTGTGCTGCCACTTTGCATCAGCAGTCAGAAAGGAGACTCTCTGGGGGGCAGTTTGATAGTGGTGATGCTAAACAACTCTGGGTTATATTCCCTCTTCCCTCTCCCTCTCTTCCCTCTCTCATCCATCTCTCTCTTCCCTCTCTCATCCCTCTCTCATCCCTCTCTCATCCCTCTCTCTTCCCTCTCTCTTCCCTCTCTCATCCATCTCTATTCCCTCTCTCATCCCTCTCTATTCAATCTCTATTCCCTCTCTCATCCCTCTCTATTCCCTCTCTCATCCCTCCCTATTCCCTCTCTCATCCCTCTCTATTCCCTCTCTATTTCCTCTCTATTCACTCTCTATACCCTCTCTATTCCCTCTCTATTCCCTCTCTCATCCCTCTCTATTCACTCTCTATTCCCTCTCTCATCCCTCTCTCATCCCTCTCTCATCCCTCTCTATTCCCTCTCTCATCCCTCACTATTCCCTCTCTCATCCCTCTCTATTCCCTCTCTCATCCCTATCTCATCCATCTCTATTCCCTCTCTCATCCCTCTCTCATCCCTCTCTATTCCCTCTCTATTCCCTCTCTATTCCCTCTCTATCCCCTCTCTATTCCCTCTCTCTCATCCCTCTCTCATCCCTCTCTATTCCCTCTCTATTCCCTCTCTATTCCCTCTCTATTCCCTTTCTCATCCATCTCTATTCCCTCTCTATTCCCTCTCTCATCACTCTCTATTCCCTCTCTCATCCCTCTCTATTCCCTCTCTCATCCCTCTCTATTCCCTCTCTCCTCCCTCTCTTATTCATCTCTCATCCATCTCTATTCCCTCTTCTCCCTCTCTATTCCCACTCTCTATTCCCACTCTCTATTCCCTCTCTATTCCCTCTCTCATCCCTCTCTAGTCCCTCTCTATTCCATCTCTCATCACTATCTTTTCCCTCTCTCATCCCTCTCTATTCTCTCTCTCATCCCTCTCTCGTCTCCCTTTCTTATCCCTCTCTTCTCCTTCTCTATTCCCTCTCTCATCCCTCTCTATTCCCTCACTCATCCCTCTCTATTCCCTCACCCATCCCTCTCTATTCCCTCTCTATTCCCTCTCATCCCTCTCTATTCTCTCTCTCATCCCTCTCTCATCCCTCTCTCATCTCCCTTTCTCATCCCTCTCTTCTCCTTCTCTATTCCCTCTCTCATCCCTCTCTCATCACTCTCTATTCCCTCTCTCATCCCTCTCTCATCCCTCTCTATTCCCTCTCTATTCCCTGTCTCTTATCCCTCTCTATTCGCTCTCTCATCGCTCTCTCATCGCTCTCTATTCCCTCTCTCATCCCTCTCTATTCCCTCTCTCATCCCTCTCTATTCCCTCTCTATTCCCTCTCTCTTATCCCTCTCTATTCCCTCTCTCATCACTCTCTATTCCCTCTCTCATCCCTCTCTATTCCCTCTCTCATCCCTCTCTCTTATCCCTCTATTCCCTCTCTCATCCCTCTCTATTCCCTCTCTATTCCCTCTCATCCCTCTCTATTCCCTCTCTCATCACTCTCTATTCCCTCTCTCATCCCTCTCTATTCCCTCTCTTATCCCTCTCTCTTATCCCTCTCTATTCCCTATCTCTCTTCCACTGGGAGGTAATACAGATTACTGCAAATCCTCTAATGTTGATGACTGGGTTCTTTCTTGTAAATAGTTTCTATGAAGTTGCCGTTAAATTGCTCTGCCATCATTATTGTATGAGGTATTATTGGTGGGATTACCCCTGTGCTGTGATGGGTGTTTTATGTGGTGTGTCTTATCTTTTCTCTCCACTGGCTATCTGGCTAACAGGCTACACTCTAGACAGTCTCTTCTGCTGATGTGTGTGTGTCTGGTAGTGGGTCTCTCTCTATCCTACTCTTTTCCTTTCTGCAGGGTTAATACCTGCCTGGCGCCCCAACAAAATCTTTACCTTTACCCCTCTCTAACAATACCGCTACAAGATTTATCAACACTTGAAGTTTTATATGTCAAATGTTTCTACAAGATAATAATCACTAGCATCACATGATCACTAACCACCACACATGTTCAGACTCACCTCAGCTGTGAGATGTAGGACAGACACTGAAGGAAACTCCTCACTTCACTCTCTTCATCTGACCAGCCCTTCAGCTCTACTGGTTTCTTCTCTGGTTGGAGTTTCAGCACTTCTAGGAGGAGGGAGGCCTTTCTCTTTGAGAGGTCTATGGACCAGACTGCAGGAGCTGACTGGTAAACTGGCTGTAATGCTGGAAGGACACTCCTGCCTGTTTGAGTCTCATAGTCCTTCACATATGAGTACAGATCCAACAGGAAATCACTCTGTTTAGAATTGTCTCCATTGGGAAAAGGAAAGGTGCTGTAAGTCCACACTGATGATACCAGCTTCAGTGTCTTCTCTCCTGTCTGCTCCTCCCACTCTGCTGCTTGAGACAGGAGATCCACCAGGAACTTGATCTGCTTTGAGGGATCAGACCTCCGTGGACAGAACCTGCAACAAGGACAGTAACAGCTGATTCAGACATGGATGAACACATGAAACCAGTCATAGTTAAAGATATATGAAGTAGTTATACATTTACATAATGTGATTTGGTTATATGTTAAACTATTTAGGTTTAGAGACATTCACATTATTTATCTGTGACATTTAGTAATGCAACATTAGTTATGTCAGGAAATGGGCTGATAAATGTTCCCAGATTCACCAACATGTGTAGTTTTATACGGAGCCTTCACCGTGTGCTGCCACTTTGCATCAGCAGTCAGAAAGGAGACTCTCTGGGGGGCAGTTTGATAGTGGTGATGCTGAAGAACTCTGGTTTATTCTCCCTCTTTCTCTCCCCCCTTTCTCTTTCTCTTCCTCCTCTCTCTTCCCTCCATCTTCCCTCTCCCTCTCTCTCTCTCTCTCTCCACTCTCTCTCCCTCTTCCCTCTCTCTCTCTCTTTCTCTTTCGTCTCTCTCTCCCCCCACTCTCTCTCCACTCGCTCTCTTCCCTTTCTTCCTCTCCTCTCTCCTTCTTCCCTCTCTCTCTCTCTCTTCCCTCTCCCCTCTCTTTCTCTCTCTTCCCTCTCTCTCTCTCTTCCCTCTCTCTCTCTCTTCCCTCTCTCGTCTCTCTCTCTTTTCCCTCTCTTCCTCTCTCTCTCTCTTACCTTTCTCTTTCTCTTCCCTCTCTCTCTCTTTTCTTTCTCTCTTCCATCTCTCTTCCCTCTCTCTTCCCTCTCTCTCTTCCCTCTCTTCCCTCTCTCTCTCCTCCCTATCCCTTCCTTCTCTCTCTTCCCTCTCACTTTCTCTTCTCTCTCTTCCCTCTCTCTTTCTTCCCTCTCTCCCTATCTTCCGTCTCCCTCTCCCTCTCTTCCCTCTCTCTCTTCCCTCTCCCTTCCTTCTCTCTCTTCCCTCTCCCTCTCCTCTCTAACCTCTCTCTCCCCTCTCTCATCCCTCTCTATTCCCTCTCTATTCCCTATCTCTCGTCCACTGGGAGGTAATACAGATTACTGCAAATCCTCTAATGTTGATGACTGGGTTCTTTCTTGTAAATTGTTTCTATGAAGTTGCCGTTAAATTGCTCTGCCATCCTTATTGTATCGGGTATTATTGGTGGGGTTACCCCTGTGCTGTGATGGGTGTTTTATATGGTGTGTCTTATCTTTTCTCTCCACTGGCTATCTGGCTAACAGGCTACACTCTAGACAGGCTCTTCTGCTGATGTGTGTGTGTCTGGTCTGCCTACCCATGTGAGAGACGCAGACTCGGTCTCAACCTTTAAGTCTTTATTGAAGACTCATCTCTTCAGTAGGTCCTATGATTGAGTGTAGTCTGGCCCAGGAGTGTGAAGGTGAACGGAAAGGCTCTGGAGCAACGAACCGCCCTTGCTGTCTCTGCCTGGCCGGTTCCCCTCTCTCCACTGGGATTTTCTGCCTCTAACCCTATTACAGGGGCTGAGTCACTGGCTTACTGGTGCTCTTTCATGCCGTCCCTGGGAGGGGTGCATCACTTGAGTGGGTTGAGTCACTGACGTGATCTTCCTGTCTTGGTTGGCGCCCCCCCTTGGGTTGTGCCGTGGCGGAGATCTTTGTGGGCTATACTCGGCCTTGTCTCAGGATGGTAAGTTGGTGGTTGAAGATATCCCTCTAGTGGTGTGGGGGCTGTGCTTTGGCAAAGTGGGTGGGCTTATATCCTGCCTGTTTGGCCCTTTCCGGGGGTATCATCGGATGGGGCCACAGTGTCTCCTGACCCCTCCTGTCTCAGCCTCCAGTATTTATGCTGCATTAGTTTATGTGTCGGGGGGCTAGGGTCAGTTTGTTATATCTGGAGTATTTCTCCTGTCTTATCCGGTGTCCTGTGTGAATTTAAGTATGCTCTCTCTAATTCTCTCTTTCTCTCTTTCTTTCTCTCTCTCGGAGGACCTGAGCCCTAGGACCATGCCTCAGGACGACCTGACATGATGACTCCTTGCTGTCCCCAGTCCACCTGGCCGTGCTGCTGCTCCAGTTTCAACTGTTCTGCCTGCGGCTATGGAACCCTGACCTGTTCACCGGACGTGCTACCTGTCCCAGACCTGTTGTTTTCAACTCTCTAGAGACAGCAGAGATACTCTTAATGATCGGCTATGAAAAGCCAACTGACATTTACTCCTGAGGTGCTGACTTGCTACACCCTCGACAACTACTGTGATTATTATTATTTGACCATGCTGGTCATTTATGAACATTTTAACATCTTGGCCATGTTCTGTTATAATCTCCACCCGGCACAGCCAGAAGAGGACTGGCCACCCCTCATAGCCTGGTTCCTCTCTAGGTTTCTTCCTAGGTTTTGGCCTATCTAGGGAGTTTTTCCTAGCCACCGTGCTTCTACACCTGCATTGCTTGCTGTTTGGGGTTTTAGGCTGGGTTTCTGTACAGCACTTTGAGATATCAGCTGATGTAAGAAGGGCTTTATAAATACATTTGATTTGGTAGTGGGTCTCTCTCTTTCCTACTCTTTTCCTTTCTGCAGGGTTAATACCTGCCTGGCGCCTCAACAAAATCTTTACCTTCACCCCTCTCTAATAATACCGCTACAAGATTTACCAACACTTGAAGTTTTATATGTCAAATGTTTCTACAAGATAATAACCACCAGCATCACATAATCACTAACCACCACACATGTTCAGACTCACCTCAGCTGTGAGATGTAGGACAGACACTGAAGGAAACTCCTCACTTCACTCTCTTCATCTGACCAGCCCTTCAGCTCTACTGGTTTCTTCTCTGGTTGGAGTTTCAGCACTTCTAGGAGGAGGGAGGCCTTTCTCTCTGAGAGGTCTATGGACCAGACTGCAGGAGCTGACTGGTAAACTGGCTGTAATGCTGGAAGGACACTCCTGCCTGTTTGAGTCTCATAGTCCTTCACATATGAGTACAGATCCAACAGGAAATCACTCTGTTCAGAAGTGTCTCCATAGGGAAAAGGAAAGGTGCTGTAAGTACACACTGATGATACCAGCTTCAGTGTCTTCTCTCCTGTCTGCTCCTCCCACTCTGCTGCTTGAGACAGGAGATCCACCAGGAACTTGATCTGCTTTGAGGGATTAGACATCCGTGGACAGAAACTGCAACAAGGACAGTAACAGCTGATTCAGACATGGATGAACACATGAAACCAGTCATAGTTAAAGATATATGAAGTAGTTATACATTTACATAATGTGCTTTGGTTACATGTTAAAGTATTTAATTTTAGAGACATTCACATTATTTATCTGTGACATTTAGTAATGCAACATTAGTTATGTCAGGAAATGGGCTGATAAATGTTCCCAGATTCACCAACATGTGTAGTTTTATACGGAGCCTTCACCGTGTGCTGCCACTTTGCATCAGCAGTCAGAAAGGAGACTCTCTGGGGGGCAGTTTGATAGTGGTGATGCTGAAGAACTCTGGTTTATTCTCCCTCTTTCTCTCCCCCCTTTCTCTTTCTCTTCCTCCTCTCTCTTCCCTCCATCTTCCCTCTCCCTCTTCCATCTCTCTCTCTCTCTCTCTCTCCACTCTCTCTCCCTCTTCCCTCTCTCTCTCTCTTTCTCTTTCGTCTCTCTCTCCCCCCACTCTCTCTCCACTCGCTCTCTTCCCTTTCTTCCTCTCCTCTCTCCTTCTTCCCTCTCTCTCTCTCTCTCTCTCTCTTCCCTCTTCCCTCTCCCCTCTCTTTCTCTCTCTTCCCTCTCTCTCTCTCTTCCCTCTCTCTTTCTCTTCCCTCTCTCTCTCTCTTCCCTCTCTCTCTCTCTTCCCTCTCTCGTCTCTCTCTCTTTCCCTCTCTTCCTCTCTCACCTTTCTCTTTCTCTCTCTCTTCCCTCTCTCTCTCTTTTCTTTCTCTCTTCCATCTCTCTTCCCTCTCTCTCTTCCCTCTCTTCCCTCTCTCTCTCCTCCCTATCCCTTCCTTCTCTCTCTTCCCTCTCACTTTCTCTTCTCTCTCTTCACTCTCTCTTTCTTCCCTCTCTCCCTATCTTCCGTCTCCCTCTCCCTCTCTTCCCTCTCTCTCTTCCCTCTCCCTTCCTTCTCTCTCTTCCCTCTCCCTCTCCTCTCTAACCTCTCTCTCCCCTCTCTCATCCCTCTCTATTCCCTCTCTATTCCCTATCTCTCGTCCACTGGGAGGTAATACAGATTACTGCAAATCCTCTAATGTTGATGACTGGGTTCTTTCTTGTAAATTGTTTCTATGAAGTTGCCGTTAAATTGCTCTGCCATCATTATTGTATGAGGTATTATTGGTGGGGTTACCCCCGTGCTGTGATGGGTGTTTTATATGGTGTGTCTTATCTTTTCTCTCCACTGGCTATCTGGCTAACAGGCTACACTCTAGACAGGCTCTTCTGCTGATGTGTGTGTGTCTGGTCTGCCTACCCATGTGAGAGACGCAGACTCGGTCTCAACCTTTAAGTCTTTATTGAAGACTCATCTCTTCAGTAGGTCCTATGATTGAGTGTAGTCTGGCCCAGGAGTGTGAAGGTGAACGGAAAGGCTCTGGAGCAACGAACCGCCCTTGCTGTCTCTGCCTGGCCGGTTCCCCTCTCTCCACTGGGATTTTCTGCCTCTAACCCTATTACAGGGGCTGAGTCACTGGCTTACTGGTGCTCTTTCATGCCGTCCCTGGGAGGGGTGCATCACTTGAGTGGGTTGAGTCACTGACGTGATCTTCCTGTCTTGGTTGGCGCCCCCCCTTGGGTTGTGCCGTGGCGGAGATCTTTGTGGGCTATACTCGGCCTTGTCTCAGGATGGTAAGTTGGTGGTTGAAGATATCCCTCTAGTGGTGTGGGGGCTGTGCTTTGGCAAAGTGGGTGGGCTTATATCCTGCCTGTTTGGCCCTTTCCGGGGGTATCATCGGATGGGGCCACAGTGTCTCCTGACCCCTCCTGTCTCAGCCTCCAGTATTTATGCTGCATTAGTTTATGTGTCGGGGGGCTAGGGTCAGTTTGTTATATCTGGAGTATTTCTCCTGTCTTATCCGGTGTCCTGTGTGAATTTAAGTATGCTCTCTCTAATTCTCTCTTTCTCTCTTTCTTTCTCTCTCTCGGAGGACCTGAGCCCTAGGACCATGCCTCAGGACGACCTGACATGATGACTCCTTGCTGTCCCCAGTCCACCTGGCCGTGCTGCTGCTCCAGTTTCAACTGTTCTGCCTGCGGCTATGGAACCCTGACCTGTTCACCGGACGTGCTACCTGTCCCAGACCTGTTGTTTTCAACTCTCTAGAGACAGCAGAGATACTCTTAATGATCGGCTATGAAAAGCCAACTGACATTTACTCCTGAGGTGCTGACTTGCTACACCCTCGACAACTACTGTGATTATTATTATTTGACCATGCTGGTCATTTATGAACATTTTAACATCTTGGCCATGTTCTGTTATAATCTCCACCCGGCACAGCCAGAAGAGGACTGGCCACCCCTCATAGCCTGGTTCCTCTCTAGGTTTCTTCCTAGGTTTTGGCCTATCTAGGGAGTTTTTCCTAGCCACCGTGCTTCTACACCTGCATTGCTTGCTGTTTGGGGTTTTAGGCTGGGTTTCTGTACAGCACTTTGAGATATCAGCTGATGTAAGAAGGGCTTTATAAATACATTTGATTTGGTAGTGGGTCTCTCTCTATCCTACTCTTTTCCTTTCTGCAGGGTTAATACCTGCCTGGCGCCCCAACAAAATCTTTACCTTCACCCTTCTCTAACAATACCGCTACAAGATTTACCAACACTTGAAGTTTTATATGTCAAATGTTTCTACAAGATAATAACCACCAGCATCACATAATCACTAACCACCACACATGTTCAGACTCACCTCAGCTGTGAGATGTAGGACAGACACTGAAGGAAACTCCTCACTTCACTCTCTTCATCTGACCAGCCCTTCAGCTCTACTGGTTTCTTCTCTGGTTGGAGTTTCAGCACTTCTAGGAGGAGGGAGGCCTTTCTCTCTGAGAGGTCTATGGACCAGACTGCAGGAGCTGACTGGTAAACTGGCTGTAATGCTGGAAGGACACTCCTGCCTGTTTGAGTCTCATAGTCCTTCACATATGAGTACAGATCCAACAGGAAATCACTCTGTTCAGAAGTGTCTCCATAGGGAAAAGGAAAGGTGCTGTAAGTACACACTGATGATACCAGCTTCAGTGTCTTCTCTCCTGTCTGCTCCTCCCACTCTGCTGCTTGAGACAGGAGATCCACCAGGAACTTGATCTGCTTTGAGGGATTAGACATCCGTGGACAGAAACTGCAACAAGGACAGTAACAGCTGATTCAGACATGGATGAACACATGAAACCAGTCATAGTTAAAGATATATGAAGTAGTTATACATTTACATAATGTGATTTGGTTACATGTTAAAGTATTTAGTTTTAGAGACATTCACATTATTTATCTGTGACATTTAGTAATGCAACATTAGTTATGTCAGGAAATGGGCTGATAAATGTTCCCAGATTCACCAACATGTGTAGTTTTATACGGAGCCTTCACCGTGTGCTGCCACTTTGCATCAGCAGTCAGAAAGGAGACTCTCTGGGGGGCAGTTTGATAGTGGTGATGCTGAAGAACTCTGGTTTATTCTCCCTCTTTCTCTCCCCCCTTTCTCTTTCTCTTCCTCCTCTCTCTTCCCTCCATCTTCCCTCTCCCTCTTCCCTCTCTCTCTCTCTCTCTCTCTCCACTCTCTCTCCCTCTTCCCTCTCTCTCTCTCTTTCTCTTTCGTCTCTCTCTCCCCCCACTCTCTCTCCACTCGCTCTCTTCCCTTTCTTCCTCTCCTCTCTCCTTCTTCCCTCTCTCTCTCTCTCTCTCCCTCTTCCCTCTTCCCTCTCTTTCTCTCTCTTCCCTCTCTCTCTCTCTTCCCTCTCTCTTTCTCTTCCCTCTCTCTCTCTCTTCCCTCTCTCTCTCTCTTCCCTCTCTCGTCTCTCTCTCTTTTCCCTCTCTTCCTCTCTCACCTTTCTCTTTCTCTCTCTCTTCCCTCTCTCTCTCTTTTCTTTCTCTCTTCCATCTCTCTTCCCTCTCTCTCTTCCCTCTCTTCCCTCTCTCTCTCCTCCCTATCCCTTCCTTCTCTCTCTTCCCTCTCACTTTCTCTTCTCTCTCTTCACTCTCTCTTTCTTCCCTCTCTCCCTATCTTCCGTCTCCCTCTCCCTCTCTTCCCTCTCTCTCTTCCCTCTCCCTTCCTTCTCTCTCTTCCCTCTCCCTCTCCTCTCTAACCTCTCTCTCCCCTCTCTCATCCCTCTCTATTCCCTCTCTATTCCCTATCTCTCGTCCACTGGGAGGTAATACAGATTACTGCAAATCCTCTAATGTTGATGACTGGGTTCTTTCTTGTAAATTGTTTCTATGAAGTTGCCGTTAAATTGCTCTGCCATCATTATTGTATGAGGTATTATTGGTGGGGTTACCCCTGTGCTGTGATGGGTGTTTTATATGGTGTGTCTTATCTTTTCTCTCCACTGGCTATCTGGCTAACAGGCTACACTCTAGACAGGCTCTTCTGCTGATGTGTGTGTGTCTGGTCTGCCTACCCATGTGAGAGACGCAGACTCGGTCTCAACCTTTAAGTCTTTATTGAAGACTCATCTCTTCAGTAGGTCCTATGATTGAGTGTAGTCTGGCCCAGGAGTGTGAAGGTGAACGGAAAGGCTCTGGAGCAACGAACCGCCCTTGCTGTCTCTGCCTGGCCGGTTCCCCTCTCTCCACTGGGATTTTCTGCCTCTAACCCTATTACAGGGGCTGAGTCACTGGCTTACTGGTGCTCTTTCATGCCGTCCCTGGGAGGGGTGCATCACTTGAGTGGGTTGAGTCACTGACGTGATCTTCCTGTCTTGGTTGGCGCCCCCCCTTGGGTTGTGCCGTGGCGGAGATCTTTGTGGGCTATACTCGGCCTTGTCTCAGGATGGTAAGTTGGTGGTTGAAGATATCCCTCTAGTGGTGTGGGGGCTGTGCTTTGGCAAAGTGGGTGGGCTTATATCCTGCCTGTTTGGCCCTTTCCGGGGGTATCATCGGATGGGGCCACAGTGTCTCCTGACCCCTCCTGTCTCAGCCTCCAGTATTTATGCTGCATTAGTTTATGTGTCGGGGGGCTAGGGTCAGTTTGTTATATCTGGAGTATTTCTCCTGTCTTATCCGGTGTCCTGTGTGAATTTAAGTATGCTCTCTCTAATTCTCTCTTTCTCTCTTTCTTTCTCTCTCTCGGAGGACCTGAGCCCTAGGACCATGCCTCAGGACGACCTGACATGATGACTCCTTGCTGTCCCCAGTCCACCTGGCCGTGCTGCTGCTCCAGTTTCAACTGTTCTGCCTGCGGCTATGGAACCCTGACCTGTTCACCGGACGTGCTACCTGTCCCAGACCTGTTGTTTTCAACTCTCTAGAGACAGCAGAGATACTCTTAATGATCGGCTATGAAAAGCCAACTGACATTTACTCCTGAGGTGCTGACTTGCTACACCCTCGACAACTACTGTGATTATTATTATTTGACCATGCTGGTCATTTATGAACATTTTAACATCTTGGCCATGTTCTGTTATAATCTCCACCCGGCACAGCCAGAAGAGGACTGGCCACCCCTCATAGCCTGGTTCCTCTCTAGGTTTCTTCCTAGGTTTTGGCCTATCTAGGGAGTTTTTCCTAGCCACCCCTCACAGCCTGGTTCCTCTCTAGGTTTCTTCCTAGGTTTTGGCCTATCTAGGGAGTTTTTCCTAGCCACCGTGCTTCTACACCTGCATTGCTTGCTGTTTGGGGTTTTAGGCTGGGTTTCTGTACAGCACTTTGAGATATCAGCTGATGTAAGAAGGGCTTTATAAATACATTTGATTTGGTAGTGGGTCTCTCTCTTTCCTACTCTTTTCCTTTCTTTAGGGTTAATACCTGCCTGGCACCTCAACAAAATCTGTACCTTTACCCCTCTCTAATAATACCGCTACAAGATTTACCAACACTTGAAGTTTTATATGTCAAATGTTTCTACAAGATAATAACCACCAGCATCATATAATCACTAACCACCACACATGTTCAGACTCACCTCAGCTGTGAGATGTAGGACAGACACTGAAGGAAACTCCTCACTTCACTCTCTTCATCTGACCAGCCCTTCAGCTCTACTGGTTTCTTCTCTGGTTGGAGTTTCAGCACTTCTAGGAGGAGGGAGGCCTTTCTCTCTGAGAGGTCTATGAACCAGACTGCAAAAAAATAAAAATACAAGTTAATTTAGGTTTTAGTTTAAAGTGCGATTTAAATATTAGTCATATTAACAGTAATAAACTGTATAGACACATAATAAACCTGTAACTACATAAGTCATATTAACACTAATATACTGTATAGACACATAATAAACATGTAACTACATAGAGTCATATTAACACTAATATACTGTATAGACACATAATAAACATGTAGCTACATAGAGTCATATTAACACTAATATACTGTATAGACACATAATAAACATGTAGCTACATAGAGTCATATTAACACTAATATACTGTATAGACACATAATAAACATGTAGCTACATAGAGTCATATTAACACTAATATACTGTAGACACATAACAAACATGTAGCTACATAGTCATATTAACACTGATATACTGTATAGACACATTATAAACATGTAGCTACATAGTCATATTACCACTAATATACTGTATAGACACATAATAAACCTGTAACTATATAGAGTCATATTAACACTAATATACTGTATAGACACATAATAAACATAGGAATAAGAAGATTACAATTGCAGATGTCAGGACTTGTTTAATGTAAAACGTCTTCACATTTAATTTGATAATTAGCTAGGTCAGGACAGGGTAAACGTTAGTTTCCTCATCATTTGTAAATAGTTATGTAGAAACTCACCATAGACTGGGACATCTGTCTCTCTGCTGGGTTCACTGGTGTCTCCTTCTCCATAGACAGCTGACACTCTGACTCTGTAGCAGGTACTGAGGTTCAGAGTTATGATGCATTTACATTCAGGTCCCTCTGTTACCATGGTAGACCAGCCCTCCAGTCCTGTCTCTTTATAGTCTACTTTGTATTGGAGTACAGAGGCACCGTCTTCACACTCAGGCTGGAGCCAAGTCACTTTGACGGTTTTGTTCAGCAGCCGGCTCACATACAGCTGTTCAGGTGGGGATCTCAGGGTCATGACCTCGATGACCTTGCTGAAGTCACTCATACCAGAGTGTTCTATAACAGAGTACCTGATCTGGTACAGTGCGAACGGTTTCAAACGTGGCACCAGACAGGTTCCTGCAGGAGCCAGGGTGTCTACTACATTCCATGGCCGTTTGCTAACCTTGCTAACACCAGTAGTCATGACTCTGTACTCTACTCTGTACCTCTCAGGTCTTCTGATGGTTGACTGTGGAAACTTCAGGAGGACACAGCTCTGTTTTATCTCTGCTACCTGGACTGGATCAGGTTTTAATCCCAGCTGGAAGTTGGTGGTGATGAGACTGCCTTGTTGATACAGACGAATGGAGGATCCAGGAACACTGATATCTGGTATAACTGCTGCTATGAACTTGATGTTCTCTCCATCTCTTCTGACTTCACAGGATTTGGTGAACAAACGAAGGTCAGACAGTATTTTCTGAGTTAAATCTGGAGGTTTGAATGGTTGCTGTGTCTCCTGCTGTCCAGTGAGATCAGATTGGTTCATGATGTTCTCTTGTACAGAGTGTGTCTCCTGCTGTCCAGTGAGATCAGATTGGTTCACGGTGTTCTCTTGTACAGAGTGTGTCTCCTGCTGTCCAGTGAGATCAGATTGGTTCACGGTGTTCTCTTGTACAGAGTGTGTCTCCTGCTGTCCAGTGAGATCAGTTTGGTTCACGGTGTTCTCTTGGACAGAGTGTTTGTGCTGCTTCATGGTGGAGAGGAATGGATCTTCATCCTCCAGGAAGGTCAGAGTGAAACACAGCAGCCTGTCTCTGGAGGATCTGAGGAAACCGTCCAGCTCTTCCTGAGATTTCATTATGGGGATGTTTCTTGTTTTACAGACATTCAGAGCCTTCACCTCCGCTGCCTTGTTGTTTAGCCACAGCTGTATGGACTGAGGACAGAACGGAGACTGGTCATGGTTCTGGAGAATGTCTCTCAGTCTGTTTTCATCCACCCCTTCACTCTCTCTCATGGTCTTTACTGCCATGGCCAGCTCTCTCTTAAACTCTGACTGGTACTTCTGCAGAAGCTCTGATAATCTAGACAGTTTATACTTCAGATCAGGAAACCATTTCATCACACAACCATTGGTGAAGTCTGTCATCTCCTGGCATCTCATGGTGACCTGCCTCAGATTGTCTGCCTTTGTGAAATATCGGAGCGTGATTTCAACTGAAGGTCCCAGATTCTTCAGAGGATAGAGCCAAGCGTACAGAGGCACTGCTTTCTCTCCTTGCTGCCCAAGGTGCTTCGGGAGAGTTTCATAGACTTGCAAAGCTCTGTCACACGTCATGGAGCCATTGATATGGTCTACATCACTGTAGAGAGTACACTGATACAACAAACTGTTTGGTTTTTCATCGTCACTCAAGATGGAAAAGATCTGATCTGCACTGAAGGTGTGCATCATCTTCTTCACAACACTGTGCATATCTGCCTCTCCTGCACCACTGTGTTGTCCGCTGATGTGTTTGCTGTCAAATATGAAGAACGCTTGAGCTCCATAGAGAACAGCCATGACCACATGAGTTGCCTTTCGCTGTGTTCTGTCTGTCTCCTCCTGAAGCACCATGTGACTGAGCATGTCCAGTCTGGTAGTGGTTCTGTAATGTAGAGTGACCCGGTCCTGCAGTGTGGACTGAACAGGATGGTTGAGGTATCCAGCAGCACCACCAACCTCCACCAGTCCAGACAGGACACTGGCTCTGAGAGGAGTGGTCACATCCAGAGCCCTGAATCTGTCCTGTAAGGAGTCTCCTTCAATACACTTCACCTCTGTTAGAGGCCGAGGTAGAGACTGACGCATGGAAGCTATTGTACTGTTATCCCAAAGACTGACATCTAAGGAGATAAAACGATATTACATTCCCTGCAGAACTTCCCAATATATGATAATACATATTTCACAATATGAACTACTCACAAGACAAACTATAAAGTCCAGCACTCAACAAAATGGATACCTTTGCTAGCCCAGCGCTGATGTAGTCCATGCTTTTAAACATGAGATAAAACAGCTGTCTTTAAACTATGCACTCTTCACACATACCTGAGCAAAACAATAACTAAATCCACAATACTTTGAAGTCTTTAAACTGGAAAAGCATACGGTACCTGAACAAAATGAGTCACTGCGGCAGTCATACAACATCCCAAGATCTAAAGGACGACCGAGGGCAGCCACCACAACACTGTCTGCTGTCCAGTCTGACAATCACAGAAAACACATCATAACATGTTGTGATACAGGTCATTAAAGGTAGACATTCAGCAGCAGTAATATAACTCACCTTTGGTAAGAACAGCCTTATGTTGTAGTACAGGTCATTAAAGGTCAGCAGCAGTAATGTAACTCACCTTCAGTCAGGCCTCTGCAGAAATGCTTGGCAGGATTGTTCAGCTCAATGTTAGCGTTCTTGACGTTCTGAGGAACACATGTCATCACTTGAAGTTACTCAAAAAAGGATAGTGGGAGATAACAGTTCAATAAAATACAGAAAAGTGTTGTTAAACTGATAAGAACAGAAGGAGATAGTTAAGAGGAAAGTGTATCAAAGTAGTGGTGCTACCTGTTACAACAGGCACAAAACTAAATTCAGTTGAGATGCTGATATAAATAAATATACAAATCAATCCTAGTTATTAGTTTCATCTGTTAAGGTATCTACCAGTACTATCTGTCTAGAAGGTAAAGTATTGTTAAGGTAGTTACCAGTACTGTCTAGAAGGTAAAGTATTGTTAAGGTAGCTACCAGTACTGTATGTCTAGAAGGTAAAATATTGTTAAGGTAGCTACCAGTACTGTCTAGAAGGTAAAGTATTGTTAAGGTAACTACCAGTACTGTCTAGAAGGTAAAGTATTGTTAAGGTAGCTACCAGTACTGTCTAGAAGGTAAAGTATTGTTAAGGTAACTACCAGTACTGCCTAGAAGGTAAAGTATTGTTAAGGTAGCTACCAGTACTGTCTAGAAGGTAAAGTATTGTTAAGGTAACTACCAGTACAGTATGTCTAGAAGGTAAAGTATTGTTAAGGTAGCTACCAGTACTGTCTAGAAGGTAAAGTATTGTTAAGGTAACTACCAGTACTGTCTGTCTAGAAGGTAAAGTATTGTTAAGGTAGCTACCAGTACTGTCTAGAAGGTAAAGTATTGTTAAGGTAGCTACCAGTACTGTCTAGAAGGTAAAGTATTGTTAAGGTAACTACCAGTACTGTATGTCTAGAAGGTAAAGTATTGTTAAGGTAGCTACCAGTACGGTCTAGAAGGTAAAGTATTGTTAAGGTAACTACCAGTACTGTCTAGAAGGTAAAGTATTGTTAAGGTAACTACCAGTACTGTCTAGTAGGTAAAGTATTGTTAAGGTAACTACCAGTACTGTCTAGAAGGTAAAGTATTGTTAAGGTAACTACCAGTACTGTCTAGTAGGTAAAGTATTGTTAAGGTAGCTACCAGTACTGTCTGTCCAGAAGGTAAAGTATTGTTAAGGTAACTACCAGTACTGTCTGTCTAGAAGGTAAAGTATTGTTAAGGTAACTACCAGTACTGTCTGTCTAGAAGGTAAAGTATTGTTAAGGTAACTACCAGTACTGTCTAGAAGGTAAAGTATTGTTAAGGTAGCTACCAGTACTGCCTGTCTAGAAGGTAAAGTATTGTTAAGGTAACTACCAGTACTGTCTAGAAGGTAACGTATTGTTAAAGTAGCTACCAGTACTGTATGTCTAGAAGGTAAAGTATTGTTAACTTCTCACGAGTCACCAACCCTGATCCGGTAGCACCCCCCACCCCCCACCCCACTGAGTAGCATAGCTAGCATAGCGTCACAAGTAACTTGTAGCATCTAAATATCATTAAATCACAAGTCTAAGACACCAGATGAAAGATACAGGTCTTGTGAATAAAGCCACCATTTCAGATTTTTTAAATGTTTTACAGGGAAGACACAATATGTAAATCTATTAGCTAACCACGTTAGCAAAGGACACGATATTTTTACTCCCAACAACCTTTTCCTGCGTCAGTAGCTATCACTAATTCGACGAAATAAAAATATATATAGCCACTAACCAAGAAACAACTTCGTAAGATGACAGTCTGATAACATATTTATGGAATTGCATAGTTTTTTTTTTTTAAATGTGCATTTTTCAGGTATAAATCACAGTTCTACATTGCAGCTGCAATCTGAAAAGGTGCCGACCAAGCCAGAACAATTACAGAGACCAACGTCATATAACTAATTACTCATTTTAAAACATTTTTGAAAAATACACAGCGTACAGATATTGAAAGCCCAACATCTGGTGAATCCAAACAATATTTCAGATTTATGAAATGTTTTATAACGAAAACAAAATGTAGCGCTAAATTAGCATAGCTATACCAGGCAGATTCGGCTAGGCGCCCACGGCCAGTTCACATGCACAACAGATATGATATAACATCGTAAATTGGGTCTTACTATGGCTGATCTTTCATCAGAATGTTGATCAAAGTGTCCTTTGTCAAGATGAGTCGTTGGTTCCGTTCAGAATTGTTCCTTGCCCACTCCATTTAGCACAGGTACCGGTCGAGTGGCACGGATATCTCAAACGTAAATACAATCCGACAACGGAACACCGCAAAACTCCCGGAAAAATTCAAATAATCTGATTAAACTATATTGAAAAAACATACATTACGATGATATGGTCACATGTATCAAACAAAATTCGACACGGAGATAGTTTTCATACATAACGCCAGCAAAACAGTACACAATCGCAGCTCAAATTCGAGCGATTCAGTAAACCGGAAGTTGTCGGTCACGCCAAAGAAATGGGTCCTATTTCACGTCAGTCCCAGATAAACAAAGAATTTCTCCTCTGACGTCCTCTTGACAACCAGAGGAAGGCGAATGAAGTGTGTTTCTGGTCATAGGGGGCACGACCATATATAGGCAGAGCTTTGAAGCCAGCATAACACATCTTGATTTTATGTTCTTGGTCATGGAAAGTGCTGTGAAATGACTTCTGTATCACTCAGAGACAAAATTGAAACGGTTTTAGAAACTAGGGATTGTTTTCTTTCCAATGGTATTATTTATATGCATATAGTAAGAGCAATAATTGAATAAGAGGCAGTTTAATCTGTAGAGCAAATTATGCTAATGAAAAAATAGCACCCCCTGTATTCTCAAGAGGTTTTAAGGTAGCTACCAGTACTGTCTGTCTAAAAGGTAACGTATTGTTAAGGTAGCTACCAGTACTGTCTAGAAGGTAAAGTATTGTTAAGGTAGCTACCAGTACTGTCTAGAAGGTAAAGTATTGTTAAGGTAGCTACCAGTACTGTCTAGAAGGTAAAGTATTGTTAAGGTAGCTACCAGTACTGTATTACAGAAGGTAACGTATTGTTAAGGTAACTACCAGTACTGTCTAGAAGGTAAAGTATTGTTAAGGTAACTACCAGTACTGCCTAGAAGGTAAAGTATTGTTAAGGTAGCTACCAGTACTGTCTAGAAGGTAAAGTATTGCTAAGGTAGCTACCAGTACTGTATTACAGAAGGTAAAGTATTGTTAAGGTAGCTACCAGTACTGTCTAGAAGGTAAAGTATTGTTAAGGTAACTACCAGTACTGCCTAGAAGGTAAAGTATTGTTAAGGTAGCTACCAGTACTGTCTAGAAGGCAAAGTATTGTTAAGGTAACTACCAGTACTGTATGTCTAGAAGGTAAAGTATTGTTAAGGTAGCTACCAGTACTGTCTAGAAGGTAAAGTATTGTTAAGGTAACTACCAGTACTGTCTGTCTAGAATGTAAAGTATTGTTAAGGTAGCTACCAGTACTGTCTAGAAGGTAAAGTATTGTTAAGGTAGCTACCAGTACTGTCTAGAAGGTAAAGTATTGTTAAGGTAACTACCAGTACTGTATGTCTAGAAGGTAAAGTATTGTTAAGGTAGCTACCAGTACTGTCTAGAAGGTAAAGTATTGTTAAGGTAACTACCAGTACTGTCTAGTAGGTAAATTATTGTTAAGGTAACTACCAGTACTGTCTAGAAGGTAAAGTATTGTTAAGGTAACTACCAGTACTGTCTAGTAGGTAAAGTATTGTTAAGGTAGCTACCAGTACTGTCTAGAAGGTAAAGTATTGTTAAGGTAACTACCAGTACTGCCTAGAAGGTAAAGTATTGTTAAGGTAGCTACCAGTACTGTCTAGAAGGCAAAGTATTGTTAAGGTAACTACCAGTACTGTATGTCTAGAAGGTAAAGTATTGTTAAGGTAGCTACCAGTACTGTCTAGAAGGTAAAGTATTGTTAAGGTAACTACCAGTACTGTCTGTCTAGAATGTAAAGTATTGTTAAGGTAGCTACCAGTACTGTCTAGAAGGTAAAGTATTGTTAAGGTAGCTACCAGTACTGTCTAGAAGGTAAAGTATTGTTAAGGTAACTACCAGTACTGTATGTCTAGAAGGTAAAGTATTGTTAAGGTAGCTACCAGTACTGTCTAGAAGGTAAAGTATTGTTAAGGTAACTACCAGTACTGTCTAGTAGGTAAATTATTGTTAAGGTAACTACCAGTACTGTCTAGAAGGTAAAGTATTGTTAAGGTAACTACCAGTACTGTCTAGTAGGTAAAGTATTGTTAAGGTAGCTACCAGTACTGTCTAGAAGGTAAAGTATTGTTAAGGTAACTACCAGTAATGTCTGTCTAGAAGGTAAAGTATTGTTAAGGTAACTACCAGTACTGTCTAGTAGGTAAAGTATTGTTAAGGTAGCTACCAGTACTGTCTAGAAGGTAAAGTATTGTTAAGGTAGCTACCAGTACTGTATGTCCAGAAGGTAAAGTATTGTTAAGGTAGCTACCAGTACTGTCTAGAAGGTAAAGTATTGTTAAGGTAGCTACCAGTACTGTCTGTCCAGAAGGTAAAGTATTGTTACGGTAACTACCAGTACTGTCTGTCCAGAAGGTAAAGTATTATTACGGTAGCTAACAGTACTGTCTAGAAGGTAAAGTATTGTTAAGATAGCTACCAGTACTGTCTGTCCAGAAGGTAAAGTATTGTTAAGGTAGCTACCAGTACTGTCTAGAAGGTAAAGTATTGTTAAGGTAGCTACCAGTACTGTCTGTCTAGAAGGTAAAGTATTGTTACGGTAGCTACCAGTACTGTCTGTCTAGAAGGTAAAGTATTGTTAAGGTAGCTACCAGTACTGTCTAGAAGGTAAAGTATTGTTAAGGTAGCTACCAGTACTGTCTGCCCAGAAGGTAAAGTATTGTTACGGTAGCTAACAGTACTGTCTAGAAGGTAAAGTATTGTTAAGGTAGCTACCAGTACTGTCTGTCCAGAAGGTAAAGTATTGTTACGGTAGCTAACAGTACTGTCTAGAAGGTAAAGTATTGTTAAGGTAGCTACCAGTACTGTATGTCTAGAAGGTAAAGTATTGTTAAGGTAGCTACCAGTACCGTCTGTATAGAAGCTAAATTATTGTTAAGGTAGCTACCAGTACTGTCTGTCTAGAAGGTAAAGTATTGTTAAGGTAGCTCCCAGTACTGTCTAGAAGGTAAAGTATTGTTAAGGTAACTACCAGTACTGTCTAGAAGGTAAAGTATTGTTAAGGTAGCTACCAGTACTGTCTGTCTAGAAGGTAAAGTATTGTTAAGGTAGCTACCAGTACTGTATAGAAGGTAAAGTATTGTTAAGGTAGCTACCAGTACTGTCTGTCGAGAAGGTAAAGTAGTGTTAAGGTAACTACCAGTACTGTCTAGAAGGTAAAGTATTGTTACGGTAGCTACCAGTACTGTCTGTCTAGAAGGTAAAGTATTGTTAAGGTAACTACCAGTACTGTATTACAGAAGGTAAAGTATTGTTAAGTTAACTACCAGTACTGTCTGTCTAGAAGGTAAAGTATTGTTAAGGTAACTACCAGTACTGTCTAGAAGGTAAAGTATTGTTAAGGTAACTACCAGTACTGTCTGTCTAGAAGGTAAAGTATTGTTAAGGTAGCTACCAGTACTGCCTGTCTAGAAGGTAAAGTATTGTTAAGGTAACTACCAGTACTGTCTGTCTAGAAGGTAAAGTATTGTTAAGGTAACTACCAGTACTGTCTAGAAGGTAAAGTATTGTTAAGGTAGCTACCAGTACTGCCTGTCTAGAAGGTAAAGTATTGTTAAGGTAACTACCAGTACTGTCTAGAAGGTAACGTATTGTTAAAGTAGCTACCAGTACTGTATGTCTAGAAGGTAAAGTATTGTTAAGGTAGCTACCAGTACTGTCTGTCTAGAAGGTAACGTATTGTTAAGGTAGCTACCAGTACTGTCTAGAAGGTAAAGTATTGTTAAGGTAGCTACCAGTACTGTCTAGAAGGTAAAGTATTGTTAAGGTAGCTACCAGTACTGTCTAGAAGGTAAAGTATTGTTAAGGTAGCTACCAGTACTGTATTACAGAAGGTAACGTATTGTTAAGGTAACTACCAGTACTGTCTGTCTAGAAGGTAAACTATTGTTAAGGTAGCTACCAGTACTGTATGTCTAGAAGGTAAAGTATTGTTAAGGTAACTACCAGTACTGTCTAGAAGGTAAAGTATTGTTAAGGTAGCTACCAGTACTGTATTCCAGAAGGTAAAGTATTGTTATGGTAACTACCAGTACTGTCTGTCTAGAAGGTAAAGTATTGTTAAGGTAGCTACCAGTACTGTCTGTCTAGAAGGTAAAGTATTGTTAAGGTAACTACCAGTACTGTCTGTCTAGAAGGTAAAGTATTGTTAAGGTAGCTACCAGTACTGTCTAGAAGGTAAAGTATTGTTAAGGTAGCTACCAGTACTGTATTACAGAAGGTAACGTATTGTTAAGGTAACTACCAGTACTGTCTGTCTAGAAGGTAAAGTATTGTTAAGGTAACTACCAGTACTGTCTGTCTAGAAGGTAAAGTATTGTTAAGGTAACTACCAGTACTGTCTAGAAGGTAACGTATTGTTAAAGTAGCTACCAGTACTGTATATCTAGAAGGTTAAGTATTGTTAAGGTAGCTACCAGTACTGTCTAGAAGGTAAAGTATTGGTAAGGTAACTACCAGTACTGTATATCTAGAAGGTAAAGTATTGTTAAGGTAGCTACCAGTACTGTCTGTCTAGAAGGTAACGTATTGACACTAAATGGTACCTGCTCAGAGTTGTCAGCAGGAAGCTCCTCTGTATTATGTTGTAGAATCGTGATCTCTCTCTGGAGTCGAGCTTCCAGCCTGGAGACAATCTGTTCCTCCTGAGTTTGGGTGTTTTCCTTGATAGACAATTACAGCCAACACATTAGTATTATGTTAAACTAAGACTTACTGAAAGACAGGCAGAAAGGCACATTTAACTAAAAGGGAATCAAATGCACAACTGAAACATCCCACTTTTTAACCCACTGCCTTACAATGTTTAATATACTGACCAATGACCTGGTGGCAGGAAGAAACTATAGACACACCCACCTCTACAGTATCTACCACACACTAGTCCAGACTATAGACACACCCACCTCTTCAGTATCTACCACACTGGTCCAGACTATAGACACACCCACCTCTTCAGTATCTACCACAACACTGGTCCAGACTATAGACACACCCACCTCTTCAGTATCTACCACACACTGGTCCAGACTATAGACACACCCACCTCTTCAGTATCTACCACACACTAGTCCAGACTATAGACACACCCACCTCTTTAGTATCTACCACAACACTGGTCCAGACTATAGACACACCCACCTCTTCAGTATCTACCACACACTGGTCCAGACTATAGACACACCCACCTCTTCAGTATCTACCACACACTAGTCCAGACTATAGACACACCCACCTCTTCAGTATCTACCACACTAGTCCAGACTATAGACACACCCACCTCTTCAGTATCTACCACACACTAGTCCAGACTATAGACACACCCACCTCTTCAGTATCTACCACACACTAGTCCAGACTATAGACACACCCACCTCTTCAGTATCTACCACACACTAGTCCAGACTATAGACACACCCACCTCTACAGTATCTACCACACACTGGTCCAGACTATAGACACACCCACCTCTTCACTATCTACCACACACTAATCCAGACTATAGACACACCCACCTCTACAGTATCTACCACACACTAGTCCAGACTATAGACACACCCACCTCTACAGTATCTACCACACACTAGTCCAAACTATAGACACACCCACCTCTACACTATCTACCACACACTAGTCCAGACTATAGACACACCCACCTCTTCAGTATCTACCACACACTGGTCCAGACTATAGACACACCCACCTCTTCAGTATCTACCACACACTAGTCCAGACTATAGACACACCCACCTCTTCAGTATCTACCACAACACTGGTCCAGACTATAGACACACCCACCTCTACAGTATCTACCACACACTAGTCCAGACTATAGACACACCCACCTCTTCAGTATCTACCACACTAGTCCAGACTATAGACACATCCACCTCTTCAGTATCTACCACACTAGTCCAGACTATAGACACACCCACCTCTTCAGTATCTACCACACACTGGTCCAGACTATAGACACACCCACCTCTACAGTATCTACCACACTAGTCCAGACTATAGACACACCCACCTCTTCAGTATCTAACACACACTAGTCCAGACTATAGACACACCCACCTCTACAGTATCTCTCTCATTCTTTATGACATCATGGTTTCTATGGTCCTGCAAGGCACACAGCAGACAAACAGAAACCTGGTCTGTCTTACAGAAGACCTCCAGAGCTCTGTGGTGGAGCTGGCACAGTTTCTGCTCCAGGTTTCCAGTCACCTCCACCAGGGTGTGTCTCTGCAGAGCTGCTACGGTGTAGTGTTGTCTGACATGACTCTCACAGTAGGAGGCAGTGCAGGTCAGACAGGACTTCACAGCTTTGAGCTGTTTCTCAGTGCAGAGATCACAGGCCACATCTCCAGGTCCAGCGTAGCAGTGCTTGGGAAGAGCAGGGACCTTGAACCCTGCCTGGTGGAGTTTCTCAATCACCTTCTCCAAGGCTGAGTTAGTGAGGAGGTCAGGACGGGTTCTGAATCTCTTTCTGCACTGGGGGCAGACGTAGTCTCCTGTCTGGGTCCAGTGGGTCTCAATGCACTGTCTGCAGTAACTGTGTCCACAGGGGACGGAGACTGGCTCTTTGAGAACCTCTGTACACACTGAACATCTGAAGAGGTCCTCTGTCAGTAGACTGGCTGTCAGCTCACTGTACACAATGTGGTATAGAAATGTGGAAGCTGTTTTAAAGACTATTATACAGGAGCTAACCTACAAGATGTACAGGAATGGGGAAGCTGTTTTAAAGACTATTATACAGGAGCTAACCTACAAGATGTACAGGAATGGGGAAGCTGTTTTAAAGACTATTATACAGGAGCTAACCTACTAGATTTACAGGAATGGGGAAGCTGTTCTTCACTTACCTGGCCACTTTTCCAAATGTTATGGGCCTGTCCATGGACCAATCACTCTTCATGGACAGACACGGTGACCCCACCCTCTCCTGTTTACCACTGTGGAAAGAACAAGGGGGATTTTGTTTATGAATGATAAATGTTGTTCGTTCTTTCATTTTTAACCCCAATTACTTCTCCATCATTGTTTGTAGAACACTAATCTTCTATCAGGTGATTGGCTGTTATTTCTAGGTTAGGTTCTTCACTTACCTGGCACCTTTTCCAAATGTAATGGGCCTGTCCATGGAACAATCACTCTTCATGGACAGACACGGTGACCACACCCTCTCCTGTTTACCACTGTGGAAAGATCAATATTAATCAGTAAGTTGATGTCTACTGTGCCAAAGCTATTTGGTGTTGTTAAATGGGAGTGATGTATAACGGTAATATTGTAAAAATTCTGCTTTTAACAACCATCAGAATTGGTTAAAAAAGGATATGCAAGTAAACATTAGAAAATAATTAAGAGTAGGCAAAGAGAAAATTAAATCAAACAACATCTGATGTCCAGTCACATTCACTGTGGTTGTCTGAAGCGTGCTATCGAGTTCACAGTTGGCGATGCCTCATCGTGATTGGTTATTCCTCATCATTTGCAACAATGTCAATGAGTGTCATCACCATCTTTCCTTTGCGGTACCTCAAACTGTTGTGATTATCAGCTGAGAAAAACGTTTCTTATTTAATTTTACTCCTGGCTCAGTTTGTCTGAGCAGTGTCTTAGTATCATCCTAAAACCTTGGGTTTTTTTTGTCTTAAAACAGCTTTTAACACAATTCCTCACAGGATCACACCTCTTTAAAATTAGGAGAAATCCAACACTTTTTAAAGGGACAATCTGTAGTTCAAACAACAAGAAAGCGGACACCCAGTTTTTGGGCAAACAATTTTGGGATGGGGTTGGAGGAAAGTGAGCACTCTCAAATTCATGGATGGGGCTATGGATGCCAGGACTGACCATCTATGACATCACAATGAAAGTTTTAACCATGTTATGAAGCTATACATTGTTTGTTGACGATTCAGTTGTTAACAAACATTGGAGTAAAACAAGCTTATATATTCGGGGATCTCATAGTGTACGACAGTTGAACTGAGCTCATAAAGAATTTACAAGCTATTCCAGTCCTTATCACTAGTAACATAGTCCTATTGTCACGCCCTGACCGTAGATTGCTTTGTATGTTTCTATTTTTTGTTTGGTCAGGGTGTGATGTGGGTGGGCATTCTATGTTTGTATGTTTAGGTTTTGTAATTCTAGGTTTTGGCCGGGTATGGTTCTTAATCAGGGACAGCTGTCTTTCGTTTTCTCTGATTGAGAACCATACTTAGGTAGCTTGTTTTCCCACTGTTAGTTGTGGGTGGTTATTTTCTGTTTAGTGTTGGTTGCACCTTGCAGAACTGTTTCGGCTATTCTTTTTTTTGTTATTCTGTGTTCACAAGCTAATAAAGATGAACACGTACCACGCTGCATTTTGGTCTGAAATTCCTCTTCTTCTGCCGATAAATGCCGTGACACCTATTCCAGTCCATACCACTAGTACTATAGTCCTATTCCAGTCCATACCACTAGTACTATAGTCCTATTCCAGTCCA
Organism: Salvelinus alpinus; assembly: GCF_045679555.1. Lineage (NCBI taxonomy): Eukaryota > Metazoa > Chordata > Actinopteri > Salmoniformes > Salmonidae > Salvelinus > Salvelinus alpinus. The sequence goes on along the minus strand of NC_092091.1, from coordinate 91,593,135 downwards.
TATCACTAGTAATATAGTCCTATTACAGCCCATATCACTAGTAATATAGTCCTACTCCAGTCAACATCACTAGTAATACAGTCCTATTCCAGTCTACATCACTAGTAATATAGGTCTATTCCAGTCCAAATCACTAGTATTATAGGTCTATTCCAGTCCATATCACTAGTAATATAGTCCTATTCCAGTCCATATCACTAGTAATATAGTCCTATTCCAGTCCATATCACTAGTAATATATAGTCCTATTCCAGTCCATATCACTAGTAATATATAGTCCTATTCCAGTCCATATCACTAGTAATATATAGTCCTATTCCAGTCCATATCACTAGTAATATATAGTCCTATTCCAGTCCATATCACTAGTAATATAGTCCTATTCCAGTCCACATCACTAGTAATATAGGTCTATTCCAGTCCACATCACTAGTAATATAGTCCTATTCCAGTCCATATCACTAGTAATATAGTCCTATTCCAGTCCATATCACTAGTAATATAGTCCTATTCCAGTCCATATCACTAGTAATATAGTCCTATTCCAGTCCATATCACTAGTAATATAGTCCTATTCCAGTCCATATCACTAGTAATATAGTTCTATTCCAGTCCATATCACTAGTAATATAGGTCTATTCCAGTCCATATCACTAGTAATATATAGTCCTATTCCAGTCCACATCACTAGTAATATAGTCCTATTCCAGTCCATATCACTAGTAATATAAAATCAAATCAAATCAAATCAAATCAAATTTTATTAGTCACATACACATGGTTAGCAGATGTTAATGCGAGTGTAGCGAAATGCCTGTGCTTCTAGTTCCGACAATGCAGTAATAACCAACAGTAATCTAACCTAACAATTCCACACTACTACCTTACACACACACACAAGTGTAAAGGGATAAAGAATATGTACATAAAGATATATGAATGAGTGGTGGTACAGAACGGCATGGCAGATGCAGTAGATGGTATAGAGTACGGTATATACATATGAGATGAGTACTGTAGGGTATGTAAACATAAAGTGGCATAGTTTAAAGTGGCTAGTGGTACATGTATTGCATAAAGATGGCAAGATGCAGTAGATGATATAGAGTACAGTATATATACATATGAGATGGGTAATGTAGGGGATGTAAACATTGTATTAAGTGGCATTGCTTAAAGTGGCTAGTGGTACATTTTTACATAATTTCCATCAATTCCCATTTTTAAAGTGGCTGGAGTTGAGTCAGTATGTTGGCAGCGGCCGCTAAATGTTAGTGGTGGCTGTTTAACAGTCTGATGGCCTTGAGATAGAAGCTGTTTTTCAGTCTCTCGGTCCCTGCTTTGATGCACCTGTACTGACCTCGCCTTCTGGATGATAGCGGGGTGAACAGGCAGTGGCTTGGGTGGTTGTTGTCCTTGATGATCTTTATGGCCTTCCTGTGACATCGGGTGGTGTAGGTGTCCTGGAGGGCAGGTAGTTTGCCCCTGGTGATGCGTTCTGCAGACCTCACTACCCTCTGGAGAGCCTTACGGTTGTGGGCGGAGCAGTGTCCGTACCAGGCGGTGATACAGCCCGACAGGATGCTCTCGATTGTGCATCTGTAGAAGTTTGTGAGTGCTTTTGGTGACAAGCCGAATTTCTTCAGCCTCCTGAGGTTGAAGAGGCGCTGCTGCGCCTTCTTCACAACGCTGTCTGTGTGGGTGGACCAGATCAGTTTGTCCGTGATGTGTACACCGAGGAACTTAAAACTTTCCACCTTCTCCACTACTGACCCGTCGATGTGGATAGGGGGGTGCTCCCTCTGCTGTTTCCTGAAGTCCACAATCATCTCCTTTGTTTTGTTGACGTTGAGTATGAGGTTATTTTCCTGACACCACACTCCGAGGGCCCTCACCTCCTCCCTGTAGGCCGTCTCGTCGTTGTTGGTGATCAAGCCTACCACTGTAGTGTCATCCGCAAACTTGATGATTGAGTTGGAGGCGTGCATGGCCACGCAGTCGTGGGTGAACAGGGAGTACAGGAGAGGGCTCAGAACGCACCCTTGTGGGGCCCCAGTGTTGAGGATCAGCGGGGTGGAGATGTTGTTACCTACCCTCACCACCTGGGGGCGGCCCGTCAGGAAGTCCAGGACCCAGTTGCACAGGGCGGGGTCGAGACCCAGGGTCTCGAGCTTGATGACGAGTTTGGAGGGTACTATGGTGTTAAATGCTGAGCTGTAATCGATGAACAGCATTCTCACATGGGTATTCCTCTTGTCCAGATGGGTTAGGGCAGTGTGCAGTGTGGTTGCGATTGCGTCGTCTGTGGACCTATTGGGTCGGTAAGCAAATTGGAGTGGGTCTAGGGTGTCCGGTAGGGTGGAGGTGATATGGTCCTTGACTAGTCTCTCAAAGCACTTCATGATGACGGAAGTGAGTGCTACGGGGCGGTAGTCGTTTAGCTCAGTTACCTTAGCTTTCTTGGGAACAGGAACAATGGTGGCCCTCTTGAAGCATGTGGGAACAGCAGACTGGGATAAGGATTGATTGAATATGTCCGTAAACACACCAGCCAGCTGGTCTGCGCATGCTCTGAGGACGCGGCTGGGAATGCCGTCTGGGCCTGCAGCCTTGCGAGGGTTAACACGTTTAAATGTTTTACTCACCTCGGCTGCAGTGAAGGAGAGCCCGCAGGTTTTGGTAGGGGGCCGTGTCAGTGGCACTGTATTGTCCTCAAAGCGGGCAAAAAAGTTGTTTAGCCTGTCTGGGAGCAAGACATCCTGGTCCTCGACGGGGCTGGTTTTCTTTTTGTAATCCGTGATTGACTGTAGACCCTGCCACATACCTCTTGTGTCTGAGCTGTTGAATTTCGACTCGATTTTGTCTCTGTACTGAGACTTAGCCTGTTTGATTGCCTTGCGGAGAGAATAGCTACACTGTTTGTATTCGGTCATGCTTCCGGTCACCTTGCCCTGGTTAAAAGCAGTGGTTCGCGCTTTCAGTTTCACGCGAATGCTGCCGTCAATCCACGGTTTCTGGTTTGGGAATGTTTTTATCGTTGCTGTGGGTACGACATCGTCAATGCACTTCCTAATGAACTCGCTCACCGAATCAGCATATTCGTCAATATTGTTGTTGGACGCGATGCGGAACATATTCCAATCCGCGTGATCGAAGCAGTCTTGAAGCGTGGATTCAGATTGGTCGGACCAGCGTTGAACAGACCTGAGCGCGGGAGCTTGTTGTTTGAGTTTTTGTTTGTAGGCTGGAATCAACAAAATGGAGTCGTGGTCAGCTTTTCCGAAAGGGGGGCGGGGGAGGGCCTTATAAGCGTCGCGGAAATTAGTATAACAATGGTCTAGTGTTTTTCCAGCCCTGGTAGCACAATCGATATGCTGATAGAATTTAGGGAGTTTTGTTTTTAGATTAGCCTTGTTAAAATCCCCAGCTACGATGAATGCAGCCTCAGGGTGTGTGGTTTCCAGTTTACAAAGAGTCAGATAAAGTTCGTTCAGGGCCATCGATGTGTCTGCTTGGGGGGGAATGTATACGGCTGTGATTATGATTGACGAGAATTCCCTTGGTAGATAATGCGGTCGACATTTGATTGTGAGGAGTTCTAGATCAGGTGAACAGAACGACTTGAGTTCTTGTGTGTTGTTATGATGATCACACCACTTCTCGTTAATCATAAGGCATACCCCCCCGCCCCTCTTCTTACCGGAAAGATGTTTGTTTCTGTCGGCGCGATGCATGAAGAAACCAGCTGGCTGCACCGACTCCGTTAGCGTCCCTTGAGTTAGCCATGTTTCCGTGAAGCAGAGCACGTTGCAATCCCTGATGTCTCTCTGGAATGCTACCCGTGCTCGGATTTCATCAACCTTATTGTCAAGAGACTGGACATTGGCGAGTAGTATGCTAGGGAGTGGAGCGCGATGTGCCCGTCTCCGAAGCCTGACCACGAGACCGCCACGTTTTCCCCTTTTTCGGCGTCGCACAGGGTCGCCGGCTGGGATCAGATCCATTGTATTGTGTGGAAGGCAAAACACTGGATCCGTTTCGGGAAAGTCATATTCCTGGTAGGAACGATGATGAGTTGACGTTAATCGTATATTCAGTAGTTCCTCCCGACTGTATGTAATGAAACCTAAGATTACCCGGGGTACCGATGTAAGAAATAACACGTAAAAAAACAAAATACTGCATATTTTCCAAGGAACACGAAGCGAGGCAGCCATCTCTTTTCGGCGCCGGAAGTCAAAAGGACTATATTACTAGTTCTATTCCAGTCCACATCACTAGTAATATAGTCCTATTCCAGTCCATATCACTAGTAATATAGTTCTATTCCAGTCCACATCACTAGTAATATACAGTCCTATTCCAGTCAACATCACTAGTAATATAGGTCTATTCCAGTCCATATCACTAGTAATATAGTCCTATTCCAGTCCATATCACTAGTAATATAGTCCTATTCCAGTCCATATCAATAGTAATAAAGGCCTATTCCAGTCCACATCACTAGTAATATAGTCCTATTCCAGTCCATATCACTAGTAATATAGTCCTATTCCAGTCCATATCAATAGTAATAAAGGCCTATTCCAGTCCACATCACTAGTAATATAGTCCTATTCCAGTCCATATCACTAGTAATATAGTCCTATTCCAGTCCACATCACTAGTAATATAGTCCTATTCCAGTCCACATCACTAGTAATATAGTCCTATTCCAGTCCATATCACTAGTAATATAGTCCTATTCCAGTCCATATCACTAGTAATATAGTCCTATTCCAGTCCATATCACTAGTAATATAGTCCTATTCCAGTCCACATCACTAGTAATATAGTCCTATTCCAGTCCACATCACTAGTAATATAGTCCTATTCCAGTCCATATCACTAGTAATATAGTCCTATTCCAGTCCATATCACTAGTAATATAGTCCTATTCCAATCCATATCACTAGTAATATAGTCCTATTCCAGTCCATATCACTAGTAATATAGTCCTATTCCAATCCATATCACTAGTAATATAGTCCTATTCCAATCCACATCACTAGTAATATAGTCCTATTCCAGTCCACATTACTAGTAATATAGTCCTATTCCAGTCCATATCACTAGTAATATAGTCCTATTCCAATCCACATCACTAGTAATATAGTCCTATTCCAATCCACATCACTAGTAATATAGTCCTATTCCAATCCACATCACTAGTAATATAGTCCTATTCCAATCCACATCACTAGTAATATAGTCCTATTCCAATCCACATCACTAGTAATATAGTCCTATTCCAATCCACATCACTAGTAATATAGTCCTATTCCAATCCACATCACTAGTAATATAGTCCTATTCCAATCCACATCACTAGTAATATAGTCCTATTCCAATCCACATCACTAGTAATATAGTCCTATTCCAGTCCATATCACTAGTAATATAGTCCTATTCCAATCCATATCACTAGTAATATAGTCCTATTCCAATCCATATCACTAGTAATATAGTCCTATTCCAATCCATATCACTAGTAATATAGTCCTATTCCAGTCCATATCACTAGTAATATAGTCCTATTCCAATCCATATCACTAGTAATATAGTCCTATTCCAATCCACATCACTAGTAATATAGTCCTATTCCAGTCCATATCACTAGTAATATAGTCATATTCCAATCCATATCACTAGTAATATAGTCCTATTCCAGTCCATATCACTAGTAATATAGTCCTATTCCAATCCATATCACTAGTAATATAGTCCTATTCCAATCCATATCACTAGTAATATAGTCCTATTCCAATCCATATCACTAGTAATATAGTCCTATTCCAGTCCATATCACTAGTAATATAGTCCTATTCCAATCCATATCACTAGTAATATAGTCCTATTCCAATCCACATCACTAGTAATATAGTCCTATTCCAGTCCATATCACTAGTAATATAGTCCTATTCCAGTCCATATCACTAGTAATATAGTCCTATTCCAATCCACATCACTAGTAATATAGTCCTATTCCAATCCACATCACTAGTAATATAGTCCTATTCCAGTCCATATCACTAGTAATATAGTCCTATTCCAGTCCATATCACTAGTAATATAGTCCTATTCCAATCCACATCACTAGTAATATAGTCCTATTCCAATCCACATCACTAGTAATATAGTCCTATTCCAGTCCATATCACTAGTAATATAGTCCTATTCCAGTCCATATCACTAGTAATATAGTCCTATTCCAATCCATATCACTAGTAATATAGTCCTATTCCAATCCATATCACTAGTAATATAGTCCTATTCCAGTCCATATCACTAGTAATATAGTCCTATTCCAGTCCATATCACTAGTAATATAGTCCTATTCCAATCCACATCACTAGTAATATAGTCCTATTCCAATCCACATCACTAGTAATATAGTCCTATTCCAGTCCATATCACTAGTAATATAGTCCTATTCCAGTCCATATCACTAGTAATATAGTCCTATTCCAGTCCATATCACTAGTAATATAGTCCTATTCCAATCCACATCACTAGTAATATAGTCCTATTCCAATCCACATCACTAGTAATATAGTCCTATTCCAGTCCATATCACTAGTAATATAGTCCTATTCCAGTCCATATCACTAGTAATATAGTCCTATTCCAGTCCATATCACTAGTAATATAGTCCTATTCCAGTCCACATCACTAGTAATATAGTCCTATTCCAGTCCATATCACTAGTAATATAGTCCTATTCCAATCCACATCACTAGTAATATAGTCCTATTCCAGTCCATATCACTAGTAATATAGTCCTATTCCAGTCCATATCACTAGTAATATAGTCCTATTCCAGTCCATATCACTAGTAATATAGTCCTATTCCAATCCACATCACTAGTAATATAGTCCTATTCCAATCCACATCACTAGTAATATAGTCCTATTCCAGTCCATATCACTAGTAATATAGTCCTATTCCAGTCCATATCACTAGTAATATAGTCCTATTCCAGTCCACATCACTAGTAATATAGTCCTATTCCAGTCCATATCACTAGTAATATAGTCCTATTCCAATCCACATCACTAGTAATATAGTCCTATTCCAATCCATATCACTAGTAATATAGTCCTATTCCAGTCCATATCACTAGTAATATAGTCCTATTCCAGTCCATATCACTAGTAATATAGTCCTATTCCAATCCACATCACTAGTAATATAGTCCTATTCCAATCCACATCACTAGTAATATAGTCCTATTCCAGTCCATATCACTAGTAATATAGTCCTATTCCAGTCCATATCACTAGTAATATAGTCCTATTCCAGTCCATATCACTAGTAATATAGTCCTATTCCAATCCACATCACTAGTAATATAGTCCTATTCCAATCCACAATACTAGTAATATAGTCCTATTCCAATCCACATCACTAGTAATATAGTCCTATTCCAGTCCATATCACTAGTAATATAGTCCTATTCCAGTCCATATCACTAGTAATATAGTCCTATTCCAGTCCACATCACTAGTAATATAGTCCTATTCCAATCCACATCACTAGTAATATAGTCCTATTCCAGTCCATATCACTAGTAATATAGTCCTATTCCAGTCCATATCACTAGTAATATAGTCCTATTCCAGTCCACATCACTAGTAATATAGTCCTATTCCAGTCCATATCACTAGTAATATAGTCCTATTCCAATCCACATCACTAGTAATATAGTCCTATTCCAGTCCATATCACTAGTAATATAGTCCTATTCCAGTCCATATCACTAGTAATATAGTCCTATTCCAGTCCATATCACTAGTAATATAGTCCTATTCCAGTCCATATCACTAGTAATATAGTCCTATTCCAGTCCATATCACTAGTAATATAGTCCTATTCCAGTCCATATCACTAGTAATATAGTCCTATTCCAATCCACATCACTAGTAATATAGTCCTATTCCAGTCCACATCACTAGTAATATAGTCCTATTCCAGTCCATATCACTAGTAATATAGTCCTATTCCAGTCCATATCACTAGTAATATAGTCCTATTCCAGTCCATATCACTAGTAATATAGTCCTATTCCAGTCCACATCACTAGTAATATAGTCCTATTCCAGTCCATATCACTAGTAATATAGTCCTATTCCAATCCACATCACTAGTAATATAGTCCTATTCCAGTCCATATCACTAGTAATATAGTCCTATTCCAGTCCATATCACTAGTAATATAGTCCTATTCCAGTCCATATCACTAGTAATATAGTCCTATTCCAATCCACATCACTAGTAATATAGTCCTATTCCAATCCACATCACTAGTAATATAGTCCTATTCCAGTCCATATCACTAGTAATATAGTCCTATTCCAATCCACATCACTAGTAATATAGTCCTATTCCAGTCCATATCACTAGTAATATAGTCCTATTCCAGTCCATATCACTAGTAATATAGTCCTATTCCAATCCACATCACTAGTAATATAGTCCTATTCCAATCCACATCACTAGTAATATAGTCCTATTCCAATCCACATCACTAGTAATATAGTCCTATTCCAATCCACATCACTAGTAATATAGTCCTATTCCAATCCACATCACTAGTCATATAGTCCTATTCCAATCCATATCACTAGTAATATAGTCCTATTCCAGTCCATATCACTAGTAATATAGTCCTATTCCAGTCCATATCACTAGTAATATAGTCCTATTCCAATCCACATCACTAGTAATATAGTCCTATTCCAATCCACATCACTAGTAATATAGTCCTATTCCAATCCACATCACTAGTAATATAGTCCTATTCCAATCCATATCACTAGTAATATAGTCCTATTCCAATCCATATCACTAGTAATATAGTCCTATTCCAATCCATATCACTAGTAATATAGTCCTATTCCAGTCCATATCACTAGTAATATAGTCCTATTCCAATCCATATCACTAGTAATATAGTCCTATTCCAGTCCATATCACTAGTAATATAGTCCTATTCCAGTCCATATCACTAGTAATATAGTCCTATTCCAATCCACATCACTAGTAATATAGTCCTATTCCAATCCACATCACTAGTAATATAGTCCTATTCCAATCCACATCACTAGTAATATAGTCCTATTCCAGTCCATATCACTAGTAATATAGTCCTATTCCAGTCCATATCACTAGTAATATAGTCCTATTCCAATCCACATCACTAGTCATATAGTCCTATTCCAGTCCATATCACTAGTAATATAGTCCTATTCCAATCCACATCACTAGTAATATAGGTCTATTCCAGTCCATATCACTAGTAATATAGTCCTATTCCAGTCCACATTACTAGTAATATAGTCCTATTCCAGTCCATATCACTAGTAATATAGTCCTATTCCAATCCATATCACTAGTAATATAGTCCTATTCCAGTCCATATCACTAGTAATATAGTCCTATTCCAGTCCATATCACTAGTAATATAGTCCTATTCCAATCCACATCACTAGTAATATAGTCCTATTCCAATCCACATCACTAGTAATATAGTCCTATTCCAATCCACATCACTAGTAATATAGTCCTATTCCAGTCCATATCACTAGTAATATAGTCCTATTCCAGTCCATATCACTAGTAATATAGTCCTATTCCAATCCACATCACTAGTCATATAGTCCTATTCCAGTCCATATCACTAGTAATATAGTCCTATTCCAGTCCATATCACTAGTAATATAGTCCTATTCCAATCCACATCACTAGTAATATAGTCCTATTCCAATCCACATCACTAGTAATATAGTCCTATTCCAATCCACATCACTAGTAATATAGTCCTATTCCAGTCCATATCACTAGTAATATAGTCCTATTCCAGTCCATATCACTAGTAATATAGTCCTATTCCAATCCACATCACTAGTCATATAGTCCTATTCCAGTCCATATCACTAGTAATATAGTCCTATTCCAGTCCACATCACTAGTAATATAGTCCTATTCCAGTCCACATCACTAGTAATATAGTCCTATTCCAGTCCACATCACTAGTAATATAGTCCTATTCCAGTCCACATTACTAGTAATATAGTCCTAATCCAGTCCATATCACTAGTAATACAGGCCTAGTTGTTTAACATTTTTTGGTACATGATTCCACGTGTTATTTTATGGTTGTATCTTCACTATTATTCTACAATGTAGAAATTAGTAAAAATAAAGAAAAACCCTTGAATGAGTAGGTGTGTCCAAACTTTTGACTGGTACTGTACCTGAGATCACCATTTGTAAATGAGATCAGTCGATCCATGGAGTGGTCACTTTTCAAGGAGAGTTGGCTTGGAGCAGGAGATGCTGCTCCCAAAAGCCTTTCAGACACAGAGAATAGTATTCAGGTAAATATTAAAATCATTCCAGTTAATAACTTTACACAGTAAAACCAGTAGGACATAGGTCTGTAATCCAACCAATAACAGTTAGATATGATAGGTCTGTAGACCAACCAATAACAGTTAGATATGATAGGTCTTTAGACCTACTAATAACAGTTAGATATGATAGGTCTTTAGACCTACTAATAACAGTTAGATATGATAGGTCTGTAGACCTACTAATAACAGTTAGATATGATAGGTCTGTAGACCAACCAATAACAGTTAGATATGATAGGTCTGTAGTCCAACCAATAACAGTTAGATATGATAGGTCTGTAGTCACACCAATAACAGTTAGATATGATAGGTCTGTAGACCTACTAATAACAGTTAGATATGATAGGTCTGTAGACCTACTAATAACAGTTAGATATGATAGGTCTGTAGACCTACTAATAACAGTTAGATATGATAGGTCTGTAGACCAATTAATAACAGTTAGATATGATAGGTCTGTAGACCTACTAATAACAGTTAGATATGATAGGTCTGTAGACCTACTAATAACAGTTAGATATGATAGGTCTGTAGACCAACAAATAACAGTTAGATATGATAGATCTGTAGTCCAACCAATAACAGTTAGATATGATAGGTCTGTAGTCACACCAATAACAGTTAGATATGATAGGTCTGTAGACCTACTAATAACAGTTAGATATGATAGGTCTGTAGACCTACTAATAACAGTTAGATATGATAGGTCTATAGACCTACTAATAACAGTTAGATATGATAGGTCTATAGACCTACTAATAACAGTTAGATATGATAGGTCTGTAGACCTACTAATAACAGTTACATATGATAGGTCTGTAGACCTACTAATAACAGTTACATATGATAGGTCTGTAGACCTACTAATAACAGTTACATATGATAGGTCTGTAAACCAATAACAGTTAGAGATATAGGCCTATTCCAGTCCATATCACTAGTAATATAGTCCTATTCCAGTCCACATCACTAGTAATATAGTCCTATTCCAGTCCATACCACTAGTAATATAGTCCTATTCCAGTCCATATCACTAGTAATATATAGTCCTATTCCAGTCCATATCACTAGTAATATAGTCCTATTCCAGTCCACATTACTAGTAATATAGTCCTATTCCAGTCCATATCACTAGTAATATAGTCCTATTCCAATCCACATCACTAGTAATATAGTCCTATTCCAGTCCATATCACTAGTAATATAGTCCTATTCCAGTCCATATCACTAGTAATATAGTCCTATTCCAATCCACATCACTAGTAATATAGTCCTATTCCAATCCACATCACTAGTAATATAGTCCTATTCCAATCCACATCACTAGTAATATAGTCCTATTCCAATCCACATCACTAGTAATATAGTCCTATTCCAATCCACATCACTAGTCATATAGTCCTATTCCAACCCATATCACTAGTAATATAGTCCTATTCCAGTCCATATCACTAGTAATATAGTCCTATTCCAGTCCATATCACTAGTAATATAGTCCTATTCCAATCCACATCACTAGTAATATAGTCCTATTCCAATCCACATCACTAGTAATATAGTCCTATTCCAATCCACATCACTAGTAATATAGTCCTATTCCAGTCCATATCACTAGTAATATAGTCCTATTCCAATCCATATCACTAGTAATATAGTCCTATTCCAATCCATATCACTAGTAATATAGTCCTATTCCAATCCATATCACTAGTAATATAGTCCTATTCCAGTCCATATCACTAGTAATATAGTCCTATTCCAATCCATATCACTAGTAATATAGTCCTATTCCAGTCCATATCACTAGTAATATAGTCCTATTCCAGTCCATATCACTAGTAATATAGTCCTATTCCAATCCACATCACTAGTAATATAGTCCTATTCCAATCCACATCACTAGTAATATAGTCCTATTCCAATCCACATCACTAGTAATATAGTCCTATTCCAGTCCATATCACTAGTAATATAGTCCTATTCCAGTCCATATCACTAGTAATATAGTCCTATTCCAATCCACATCACTAGTCATATAGTCCTATTCCAGTCCATATCACTAGTAATATAGTCCTATTCCAATCCACATCACTAGTAATATAGGTCTATTCCAGTCCATATCACTAGTAATATAGTCCTATTCCAGTCCACATTACTAGTAATATAGTCCTATTCCAGTCCATATCACTAGTAATATAGTCCTATTCCAATCCATATCACTAGTAATATAGTCCTATTCCAGTCCATATCACTAGTAATATAGTCCTATTCCAGTCCATATCACTAGTAATATAGTCCTATTCCAATCCACATCACTAGTAATATAGTCCTATTCCAATCCACATCACTAGTAATATAGTCCTATTCCAATCCACATCACTAGTAATATAGTCCTATTCCAGTCCATATCACTAGTAATATAGTCCTATTCCAGTCCATATCACTAGTAATATAGTCCTATTCCAATCCACATCACTAGTCATATAGTCCTATTCCAGTCCATATCACTAGTAATATAGTCCTATTCCAATCCACATCACTAGTAATATAGTCCTATTCCAATCCACATCACTAGTAATATAGTCCTATTCCAATCCACATCACTAGTAATATAGTCCTATTCCAGTCCATATCACTAGTAATATAGTCCTATTCCAGTCCATATCACTAGTAATATAGTCCTATTCCAATCCACATCACTAGTCATATAGTCCTATTCCAGTCCATATCACTAGTAATATAGTCCTATTCCAGTCCACATCACTAGTAATATAGTCCTATTCCAGTCCACATCACTAGTAATATAGTCCTATTCCAGTCCACATCACTAGTAATATAGTCCTATTCCAGTCCACATTACTAGTAATATAGTCCTAATCCAGTCCATATCACTAGTAATACAGGCCTAGTTGTTTAACATTTTTTGGTACATGATTCCACGTGTTATTTTATGGTTGTATCTTCACTATTATTCTACAATGTAGAAATTAGTAAAAATAAAGAAAAACCCTTGAATGAGTAGGTGTGTCCAAACTTTTGACTGGTACTGTACCTGAGATCACCATTTGTAAATGAGATCAGTCGATCCATGGAGTGGTCACTTTTCAAGGAGAGTTGGCTTGGAGCAGGAGATGCTGCTCCCAAAAGCCTTTCAGACACAGAGAATAGTATTCAGGTAAATATTAAAATCATTCCAGTTAATAACTTTACACAGTAAAACCAGTAGGACATAGGTCTGTAATCCAACCAATAACAGTTAGATATGATAGGTCTGTAGACCAACCAATAACAGTTAGATATGATAGGTCTTTAGACCTACTAATAACAGTTAGATATGATAGGTCTTTAGACCTACTAATAACAGTTAGATATGATAGGTCTGTAGACCTACTAATAACAGTTAGATATGATAGGTCTGTAGACCAACCAATAACAGTTAGATATGATAGGTCTGTAGTCCAACCAATAACAGTTAGATATGATAGGTCTGTAGTCACACCAATAACAGTTAGATATGATAGGTCTGTAGACCTACTAATAACAGTTAGATATGATAGGTCTGTAGACCTACTAATAACAGTTAGATATGATAGGTCTGTAGACCTACTAATAACAGTTAGATATGATAGGTCTGTAGACCAATTATTAACAGTTAGATATGATAGGTCTGTAGACCTACTAATAACAGTTAGATATGATAGGTCTGTAGACCTACTAATAACAGTTAGATATGATAGGTCTGTAGACCAACAAATAACAGTTAGATATGATAGATCTGTAGTCCAACCAATAACAGTTAGATATGATAGGTCTGTAGTCACACCAATAACAGTTAGATATGATAGGTCTGTAGACCTACTAATAACAGTTAGATATGATAGGTCTGTAGACCTACTAATAACAGTTAGATATGATAGGTCTATAGACCTACTAATAACAGTTAGATATGATAGGTCTATAGACCTACTAATAACAGTTAGATATGATAGGTCTGTAGACCTACTAATAACAGTTACATATGATAGGTCTGTAGACCTACTAATAACAGTTACATATGATAGGTCTGTAGACCTACTAATAACAGTTACATATGATAGGTCTGTAAACCAATAACAGTTAGAGATATAGGCCTATTCCAGTCCATATCACTAGTAATATAGTCCTATTCCAGTCCACATCACTAGTAATATAGTCCTATTCCAGTCCATACCACTAGTAATATAGTCCTATTCCAGTCCATATCACTAGTAATATATAGTCCTATTCCAGTCCATATCACTAGTAATATAGTCCTATTCCAGTCCACATTACTAGTAATATAGTCCTATTCCAGTCCATATCACTAGTAATATAGTCCTATTCCAATCCACATCACTAGTAATATAGTCCTATTCCAGTCCATATCACTAGTAATATAGTCCTATTCCAGTCCATATCACTAGTAATATAGTCCTATTCCAATCCACATCACTAGTAATATAGTCCTATTCCAATCCACATCACTAGTAATATAGTCCTATTCCAATCCACATCACTAGTAATATAGTCCTATTCCAATCCACATCACTAGTAATATAGTCCTATTCCAATCCACATCACTAGTCATATTGTCCTATTCCAACCCATATCACTAGTAATATAGTCCTATTCCAGTCCATATCACTAGTAATATAGTCCTATTCCAGTCCATATCACTAGTAATATAGTCCTATTCCAATCCACATCACTAGTAATATAGTCCTATTCCAATCCACATCACTAGTAATATAGTCCTATTCCAATCCACATCACTAGTAATATAGTCCTATTCCAGTCCATATCACTAGTAATATAGTCCTATTCCAATCCATATCACTAGTAATATAGTCCTATTCCAATCCATATCACTAGTAATATAGTCCTATTCCAATCCATATCACTAGTAATATAGTCCTATTCCAGTCCATATCACTAGTAATATAGTCCTATTCCAATCCATATCACTAGTAATATAGTCCTATTCCAGTCCATATCACTAGTAATATAGTCCTATTCCAGTCCATATCACTAGTAATATAGTCCTATTCCAATCCACATCACTAGTAATATAGTCCTATTCCAATCCACATCACTAGTAATATAGTCCTATTCCAATCCACATCACTAGTAATATAGTCCTATTCCAGTCCATATCACTAGTAATATAGTCCTATTCCAGTCCATATCACTAGTAATATAGTCCTATTCCAATCCACATCACTAGTCATATAGTCCTATTCCAGTCCATATCACTAGTAATATAGTCCTATTCCAATCCACATCACTAGTAATATAGGTCTATTCCAGTCCATATCACTAGTAATATAGTCCTATTCCAGTCCACATTACTAGTAATATAGTCCTATTCCAGTCCATATCACTAGTAATATAGTCCTATTCCAATCCATATCACTAGTAATATAGTCCTATTCCAGTCCATATCACTAGTAATATAGTCCTATTCCAGTCCATATCACTAGTAATATAGTCCTATTCCAATCCACATCACTAGTAATATAGTCCTATTCCAATCCACATCACTAGTAATATAGTCCTATTCCAATCCACATCACTAGTAATATAGTCCTATTCCAGTCCATATCACTAGTAATATAGTCCTATTCCAGTCCATATCACTAGTAATATAGTCCTATTCCAATCCACATCACTAGTCATATAGTCCTATTCCAGTCCATATCACTAGTAATATAGTCCTATTCCAATCCACATCACTAGTAATATAGTCCTATTCCAATCCACATCACTAGTAATATAGTCCTATTCCAATCCACATCACTAGTAATATAGTCCTATTCCAGTCCATATCACTAGTAATATAGTCCTATTCCAGTCCATATCACTAGTAATATAGTCCTATTCCAATCCACATCACTAGTCATATAGTCCTATTCCAGTCCATATCACTAGTAATATAGTCCTATTCCAGTCCACATCACTAGTAATATAGTCCTATTCCAGTCCACATCACTAGTAATATAGTCCTATTCCAGTCCACATCACTAGTAATATAGTCCTATTCCAGTCCACATTACTAGTAATATAGTCCTAATCCAGTCCATATCACTAGTAATACAGGCCTAGTTGTTTAACATTTTTTGGTACATGATTCCACGTGTTATTTTATGGTTGTATCTTCACTATTATTCTACAATGTAGAAATTAGTAAAAATAAAGAAAAACCCTTGAATGAGTAGGTGTGTCCAAACTTTTGACTGGTACTGTACCTGAGATCACCATTTGTAAATGAGATCAGTCGATCCATGGAGTGGTCACTTTTCAAGGAGAGTTGGCTTGGAGCAGGAGATGCTGCTCCCAAAAGCCTTTCAGACACAGAGAATAGTATTCAGGTAAATATTAAAATCATTCCAGTTAATAACTTTACACAGTAAAACCAGTAGGACATAGGTCTGTAATCCAACCAATAACAGTTAGATATGATAGGTCTGTAGACCAACCAATAACAGTTAGATATGATAGGTCTTTAGACCTACTAATAACAGTTAGATATGATAGGTCTTTAGACCTACTAATAACAGTTAGATATGATAGGTCTGTAGACCTACTAATAACAGTTAGATATGATAGGTCTGTAGACCAACCAATAACAGTTAGATATGATAGGTCTGTAGTCCAACCAATAACAGTTAGATATGATAGGTCTGTAGTCACACCAATAACAGTTAGATATGATAGGTCTGTAGACCTACTAATAACAGTTAGATATGATAGGTCTGTAGACCTACTAATAACAGTTAGATATGATAGGTCTGTAGACCTACTAATAACAGTTAGATATGATAGGTCTGTAGACCAATTATTAACAGTTAGATATGATAGGTCTGTAGACCTACTAATAACAGTTAGATATGATAGGTCTGTAGACCTACTAATAACAGTTAGATATGATAGGTCTGTAGACCAACAAATAACAGTTAGATATGATAGATCTGTAGTCCAACCAATAACAGTTAGATATGATAGGTCTGTAGTCACACCAATAACAGTTAGATATGATAGGTCTGTAGACCTACTAATAACAGTTAGATATGATAGGTCTGTAGACCTACTAATAACAGTTAGATATGATAGGTCTATAGACCTACTAATAACAGTTAGATATGATAGGTCTATAGACCTACTAATAACAGTTAGATATGATAGGTCTGTAGACCTACTAATAACAGTTACATATGATAGGTCTGTAGACCTACTAATAACAGTTACATATGATAGGTCTGTAGACCTACTAATAACAGTTACATATGATAGGTCTGTAAACCAATAACAGTTAGAGATATAGGCCTATTCCAGTCCATATCGCTAGTAATATAGTCCTATTCCAGTCCACATCACTAGTAATATAGTCCTATTCCAGTCCATACCACTAGTAATATAGTCCTATTCCAGTCCATATCACTAGTAATATATAGTCCTATTCCAGTCCATATCACTAGTAATATAGTCCTATTCCAGTCCACATTACTAGTAATATAGTCCTATTCCAGTCCATATCACTAGTAATATAGTCCTATTCCAGTCCATATCACTAGTAATATAGTCCTATTCCAGTCCATATCACTAGTAATATAGTCCTATTCCAGTCCACATTACTAGTAATATAGTCCTATTCCAGTCCACATCACGAGTAATATAGTCCTATTCCAGTACATATCAAGAGTAATATAGACCTATTCCAGTCCATATCACTAGTAATATAGTCCCATTCCAGTCCACATCACTAGTAATACAGTCCTATTCCAGTCCACATCACAAGTAATATAGTTCTATTCCAGTCCATATCACTAGTAATATAGTCCTATTCCAGTCCACATCACAAGTAATATAGTCCTATTCCAGTCCATATCACAAGTAATATAGTCCTATTCCAGTCCATATCACTAGTAATATAGTCCTATTCCAATCCACATCACTAGTAATATAGTCCTATTCCAATCCACATCACTAGTAATATAGTCCTATTCCAATCCACATCACTAGTAATATAGTCCTATTCCAGTCCATATCACTAGTAATATAGTCCTATTCCAGTCCATATCACTAGTAATATAGTCCTATTCCAATCCACATCACTAGTCATATAGTCCTATTCCAGTCCATATCACTAGTAATATAGTCCTATTCCAATCCACATCACTAGTAATATAGGTCTATTCCAGTCCATATCACTAGTAATATAGTCCTATTCCAGTCCACATTACTAGTAATATAGTCCTATTCCAGTCCATATCACTAGTAATATAGTCCTATTCCAATCCATATCACTAGTAATATAGTCCTATTCCAGTCCATATCACTAGTAATATAGTCCTATTCCAGTCCATATCACTAGTAATATAGTCCTATTCCAATCCACATCACTAGTAATATAGTCCTATTCCAATCCACATCACTAGTAATATAGTCCTATTCCAATCCACATCACTAGTAATATAGTCCTATTCCAGTCCATATCACTAGTAATATAGTCCTATTCCAGTCCATATCACTAGTAATATAGTCCTATTCCAATCCACATCACTAGTCATATAGTCCTATTCCAGTCCATATCACTAGTAATATAGTCCTATTCCAATCCACATCACTAGTAATATAGTCCTATTCCAATCCACATCACTAGTAATATAGTCCTATTCCAATCCACATCACTAGTAATATAGTCCTATTCCAGTCCATATCACTAGTAATATAGTCCTATTCCAGTCCATATCACTAGTAATATAGTCCTATTCCAATCCACATCACTAGTCATATAGTCCTATTCCAGTCCATATCACTAGTAATATAGTCCTATTCCAGTCCACATCACTAGTAATATAGTCCTATTCCAGTCCACATCACTAGTAATATAGTCCTATTCCAGTCCACATCACTAGTAATATAGTCCTATTCCAGTCCACATTACTAGTAATATAGTCCTAATCCAGTCCATATCACTAGTAATACAGGCCTAGTTGTTTAACATTTTTTGGTACATGATTCCACGTGTTATTTTATGGTTGTATCTTCACTATTATTCTACAATGTAGAAATTAGTAAAAATAAAGAAAAACCCTTGAATGAGTAGGTGTGTCCAAACTTTTGACTGGTACTGTACCTGAGATCACCATTTGTAAATGAGATCAGTCGATCCATGGAGTTGTCACTTTTCAAGGAGAGTTGGCTTGGAGCAGGAGATGCTGCTCCCAAAAGCCTTTCAGACACAGAGAATAGTATTCAGGTAAATATTAAAATCATTCCAGTTAATAACTTTACACAGTAAAACCAGTAGGACATAGGTCTGTAATCCAACCAATAACAGTTAGATATGATAGGTCTGTAGACCAACCAATAACAGTTAGATATGATAGGTCTTTAGACCTACTAATAACAGTTAGATATGATAGGTCTTTAGACCTACTAATAACAGTTAGATATGATAGGTCTGTAGACCTACTAATAACAGTTAGATATGATAGGTCTGTAGACCAACCAATAACAGTTAGATATGATAGGTCTGTAGTCCAACCAATAACAGTTAGATATGATAGGTCTGTAGTCACACCAATAACAGTTAGATATGATAGGTCTGTAGACCTACTAATAACAGTTAGATATGATAGGTCTGTAGACCTACTAATAACAGTTAGATATGATAGGTCTGTAGACCTACTAATAACAGTTAGATATGATAGGTCTGTAGACCAATTATTAACAGTTAGATATGATAGGTCTGTAGACCTACTAATAACAGTTAGATATGATAGGTCTGTAGACCTACTAATAACAGTTAGATATGATAGGTCTGTAGACCAACAAATAACAGTTAGATATGATAGATCTGTAGTCCAACCAATAACAGTTAGATATGATAGGTCTGTAGTCACACCAATAACAGTTAGATATGATAGGTCTGTAGACCTACTAATAACAGTTAGATATGATAGGTCTGTAGACCTACTAATAACAGTTAGATATGATAGGTCTATAGACCTACTAATAACAGTTAGATATGATAGGTCTATAGACCTACTAATAACAGTTAGATATGATAGGTCTGTAGACCTACTAATAACAGTTACATATGATAGGTCTGTAGACCTACTAATAACAGTTACATATGATAGGTCTGTAGACCTACTAATAACAGTTACATATGATAGGTCTGTAAACCAATAACAGTTAGAGATATAGGCCTATTCCAGTCCATATCGCTAGTAATATAGTCCTATTCCAGTCCACATCACTAGTAATATAGTCCTATTCCAGTCCATACCACTAGTAATATAGTCCTATTCCAGTCCATATCACTAGTAATATATAGTCCTATTCCAGTCCATATCACTAGTAATATAGTCCTATTCCAGTCCACATTACTAGTAATATAGTCCTATTCCAGTCCATATCACTAGTAATATAGTCCTATTCCAGTCCATATCACTAGTAATATAGTCCTATTCCAGTCCATATCACTAGTAATATAGTCCTATTCCAGTCCACATTACTAGTAATATAGTCCTATTCCAGTCCACATCACGAGTAATATAGTCCTATTCCAGTCCACATCACTAGTAATATAGTTCTATTCCAGTCCATATCACTAGTAATATAGTCCTATTCCAGTCCACATCACTAGTAATACAGTCCTATTCCAGTCCACATCACAAGTAATATAGTTCTATTCCAGTCCATATCACTAGTAATATAGTCCTATTCCAGTCCACATCACAAGTAATATAGTCCTATTCCAGTCCATATCACAAGTAATATAGTCCTATTCCAGTCCATATCACTAGTAATATAGTCCTATTCCAATCCACATCACTAGTAATATAGTCCTATTCCAATCCACATCACTAGTAATATAGTCCTATTCCAATCCACATCACTAGTAATATAGTCCTATTCCAGTCCATATCACTAGTAATATAGTCCTATTCCAGTCCATATCACTAGTAATATAGTCCTATTCCAATCCACATCACTAGTCATATAGTCCTATTCCAGTCCATATCACTAGTAATATAGTCCTATTCCAATCCACATCACTAGTAATATAGGTCTATTCCAGTCCATATCACTAGTAATATAGTCCTATTCCAGTCCACATTAGTAGTAATATAGTCCTATTCCAGTCCATATCACTAGTAATATAGTCCTATTCCAATCCATATCACTAGTAATATAGTCCTATTCCAGTCCATATCACTAGTAATATAGTCCTATTCCAGTCCATATCACTAGTAATATAGTCCTATTCCAATCCACATCACTAGTAATATAGTCCTATTCCAATCCACATCACTAGTAATATAGTCCTATTCCAATCCACATCACTAGTAATATAGTCCTATTCCAGTCCATATCACTAGTAATATAGTCCTATTCCAGTCCATATCACTAGTAATATAGTCCTATTCCAATCCACATCACTAGTCATATAGTCCTATTCCAGTCCATATCACTAGTAATATAGTCCTATTCCAATCCACATCACTAGTAATATAGTCCTATTCCAATCCACATCACTAGTAATATAGTCCTATTCCAATCCACATCACTAGTAATATAGTCCTATTCCAGTCCATATCACTAGTAATATAGTCCTATTCCAGTCCATATCACTAGTAATATAGTCCTATTCCAATCCACATCACTAGTCATATAGTCCTATTCCAGTCCATATCACTAGTAATATAGTCCTATTCCAGTCCACATCACTAGTAATATAGTCCTATTCCAGTCCACATCACTAGTAATATAGTCCTATTCCAGTCCACATCACTAGTAATATAGTCCTATTCCAGTCCACATTACTAGTAATATAGTCCTAATCCAGTCCATATCACTAGTAATACAGGCCTAGTTGTTTAACATTTTTTGGTACATGATTCCACGTGTTATTTTATGGTTGTATCTTCACTATTATTCTACAATGTAGAAATTAGTAAAAATAAAGAAAAACCCTTGAATGAGTAGGTGTGTCCAAACTTTTGACTGGTACTGTACCTGAGATCACCATTTGTAAATGAGATCAGTCGATCCATGGAGTTGTCACTTTTCAAGGAGAGTTGGCTTGGAGCAGGAGATGCTGCTCCCAAAAGCCTTTCAGACACAGAGAATAGTATTCAGGTAAATATTAAAATCATTCCAGTTAATAACTTTACACAGTAAAACCAGTAGGACATAGGTCTGTAATCCAACCAATAACAGTTAGATATGATAGGTCTGTAGACCAACCAATAACAGTTAGATATGATAGGTCTTTAGACCTACTAATAACAGTTAGATATGATAGGTCTTTAGACCTACTAATAACAGTTAGATATGATAGGTCTGTAGACCTACTAATAACAGTTAGATATGATAGGTCTGTAGACCAACCAATAACAGTTAGATATGATAGGTCTGTAGTCCAACCAATAACAGTTAGATATGATAGGTCTGTAGTCACACCAATAACAGTTAGATATGATAGGTCTGTAGACCTACTAATAACAGTTAGATATGATAGGTCTGTAGACCTACTAATAACAGTTAGATATGATAGGTCTGTAGACCTACTAATAACAGTTAGATATGATAGGTCTGTAGACCAATTATTAACAGTTAGATATGATAGGTCTGTAGACCTACTAATAACAGTTAGATATGATAGGTCTGTAGACCAACAAATAACAGTTAGATATGATAGATCTGTAGTCCAACCAATAACAGTTAGATATGATAGGTCTGTAGTCACACCAATAACAGTTAGATATGATAGGTCTGTAGACCTACTAATAACAGTTAGATATGATAGGTCTGTAGACCTACTAATAACAGTTAGATATGATAGGTCTATAGACCTACTAATAACAGTTAGATATGATAGGTCTATAGACCTACTAATAACAGTTAGATATGATAGGTCTGTAGACCTACTAATAACAGTTACATATGATAGGTCTGTAGACCTACTAATAACAGTTACATATGATAGGTCTGTAGACCTACTAATAACAGTTACATATGATAGGTCTGTAAACCAATAACAGTTAGAGATATAGGCCTATTCCAGTCCATATCACTAGTAATATAGTCCTATTCCAGTCCACATCACTAGTAATATAGTCCTATTCCAGTCCATATCACTAGTAATATAGTCCTATTCCAGTCCATATCACTAGTAATATATAGTCCTATTCCAGTCCATATCACTAGTAATATAGTCCTATTCCAGTCCACATTACTAGTCGTACAATCCTATTCCAGTCCATATCACTAGTAATATAGTCCTATTCCAGTCCATATCACTAGTAATATAGTCCTATTCCAGTCCATATCACTAGTAATATAGTCCTATTCCAGTCCACATTACTAGTAATATAGTCCTATTCCAGTCCACATCACGAGTAATATAGTCCTATTCCAGTCCACATCACTAGTAATATAGTTCTATTCCAGTCCATATCACTAGTAATATAGTCCTATTCCAGTCCACATCACTAGTAATACAGTCCTATTCCAGTCCACATCACAAGTAATATAGTTCTATTCCAGTCCATATCACTAGTAATATAGTCCTATTCCAGTCCACATCACAAGTAATATAGTCCTATTCCAGTCCATATCACAAGTAATATAGTCCTATTCCAGTCCATATCACTAGTAATATAGTCCTATTCCAGTCCACATCACTAGTAATATAGTCCTATTCCAGTCCACATCACAAGTAATATAGACCTAATCCAGTCCATATCACTAGTAATATAGTCCTATTCCAGTCCACATCACTAGTAATATAGTCCTATTCCAGTCCACATCACAAGTAATATAGTTCTATTCCAGTCCATATCACTAGTAATATAGTCCTATTCCAGTCCACATCACTAGTAATATATAGTCCTATTCCAGTCCATATCACTAGTAATATAGTCCTATTCCAGTCCACATTGACTCTGTACCGGTGCCCCCTCTATATAGCCTGCACATTGACTCTGTACCGGTACCCCCTGTATATAGCCTCCACATTGACTCTGTACCGGTACCCCCTGTATATAGCCTCCACATAGACTCTGTACCGGTACCCCCTGTATATAGCCTCCACATTGACTCTGTACCGTAACACCCTGTATATAGCCTCCACATTGACTCTGTACCAGTACCCCCTGTATATAGCCTCCACATTGACTCTGTACCGGTACCCCCTGTATATAGCCTCCACATTGACTCTGTACCGGTACCCCCTGTATATAGCCTCCACATTGACTCTGTACCGGTACCCCCTGTATATAGCCTCCACATTGACTCTGTACCAGTACCCCCTGTACATAGCTTCCACATTGACTCTGTACCGATACCCCCTGTATATAGCCTCCACATTGACTCTGTACCGTAACACCCTGTATATAGCCTCCACATTGACTCTGTACCGGTACCCCCTGTATATAGCCTCCTCATTGACTCTGTACCAGTACCCCTGTATATAGCCTCCACATTGACTCTGTACCAGTACCCCTGTATATAGCCTCCACATTGACTCTGTACCGGTACCCCCCTGTGTATATCCTCCACATTGACTCTGTACCAGTACCCCCTGTATATAGTCTCCACATTGACTCTGTTCCGGTACCCCCTGTATATAGCCTCCACATTGACTCTGTACCAGTACCCCCTCTATATAGCCTCCACATTGACTCTGTACCAGTACCCCCTGTATATAGCCTCCACATTGACTCTGTACCGGTACCCCCTGTATATAGCCTCCACATTGACTCTGTACCGGTACCCCCTGTATATAGCCTCCACATTGACTCTGTACCGGTACCCCCTGTATATAGCCTCCACATTGACTCTGTACCGGTACCCCCTGTATGTAGCCTCCACATTGACTCTGTACAGGTACCCCCTGTATATAGCCTCCTCATTGACTCTGTACCAGTAGCCCTGTATATAGTCTCCACATTGACTCTGTACCGGTACCCCCTGTATATATCCTCCACATTGACTCTGTACCGGTACCCCCTGTATATAGTCTCCACATTGACTCTGTACCGGTACTGCCTGTATATAGCCTCCACATTGACTCTGTACCAGTACCCCCTGTATATAGCCTCCACATTGACTCTGTACCCCCCCTGTATATAGCCTCCACATTGACTCTGTACCGGTACCCCCCTGTATATATCCTCCACATTGACTCTGTACCGGTACCCCCTGTATATAGTCTCCACATTGACTCTGTACCGGTACTGCCTGTATATAGCCTCCACATTGACTCTGTACCAGTACCCCCTGTATATAGCCTCCACATTGACTCTGTACCAGTACCCCCTGTATATAGCCTCCACATTGACTCTGTACCAGTACCCCCTGTATATAGCCTCCACACTGACTCTGTACCGGTACCCCTGTATATAGCCTGCACATTGACTCTGTACCAGTACCCCCTGTATATAGCCTCAACATTGACTCTGTACCAGTACCCCCTGTATATAGCCTCCACATTGACTCTGTACCGGTACCCCCTGTATATAGCCTCCTCATTGACTCTGTACCGGTACCCCCTGTATATAGCCTCCACATTGACTCTGTACCGGTACCCCCTGTATATAGCCTCCTCATTGACTCTGTACCAGTACACCCTGTATATAGTCTCCACATTGACTCTGTTCCGGTACCCCCTGTATATAGCCTCCACATTGACTCTGTACCAGTACCCCCTCTATATAGCCTCCACATTGACTCTGTACCAGTACCCCCTGTATATAGCCTCCACATTGACTCTGTACCGGTACCCCCTGTATATAGCCTCCACATTGACTCTGTACCGGTACCCCCTGTATATAGCCTCCACATTGACTCTGTACCGGTACCCCCTGTATATAGCCTCCACATTGACTCTGTACCGGTACCCCCTGTATATAGCCTCCACATTGACTCTGTACCGGTAACCCCTGTATAGAGCCTCCACATTGACTCTGTACCGATACCCCCTGTATATAGCCTCCACATTGACTCTGTACCGGTACCCCCTGTATATAGCCTCCACATTGACTCTGTACCGGTACCCCCTGTATATAGCCTCCACATTGACTCTGTACCGGTACCCCCTCTATATAGCCTCCACATTGACTCTGTACCGGTAACCCCTGTATAGAGCCTCCACATTGACTCTGTACCGATACCCCCTGTATATAGCCTCCACATTGACTCTGTACCCGTACCCCCTGTATATAGCCTCCACATTGACTCTGTACCGGTACCCCCTGTATATAACCTCCACATTGAGTCTGTACCAGAACACCCTGTATTTTGCCCCATTATTGTTATTTACTGCTGCTCTTTAATTATTCGTTTTTCTTATCTCTTATCTCTTAACAGTTTCTACACCTGTTGTATTCTGTGCATGTGACAAATAAAATGTAATTTGAATGTAGGACCAGCCCTGTAGGACCAGCCCTGTAGGACCAGCCCTGTAGGACCAGCCCTGTAGGACCAGCCCATGTAGGACCAGCCCTGTAGGACCAGCCCTGTAGGACCAGCCCATGTAGGACCAGCCCATGTAGGACCAGCCCATGTAGGACCAGCCCTGTAGGACCAGCCCTGTAGGACCAGCCCTGTAGGACCAGCCCTGTAGGACCAGCCCTGTAGGACCAGCCCTGTAGGACCAGCCCTGTAGGACCAGCCCTGTAGGACCAGCCCTGTAGGACCAGCCCTGTAGGACCAGCCCTGTAGGACCAGCTGTTTGAATGTTAAATGACGAGACAGAGACATTGATGCGAGTAACCAGTCTTGTTCAGTACATCACAATACATCCGGGTATCTCAAGTGTAACGGATGTGAAATGGCTAGCTAGTTAGCGGGTACGCGCTAGTAGCGTTTCAATACGACGCTTCGTGGGTGTCAGTTGTTGATGTGTGCAGAGGTTCGCGCCCGTGTCGGGGCGAGGGGACGGTTTAAAGTTATACTGTTACACAAGCACCCCGGTAAAACACATGAGTTGCAGTAATGAACATTTACCAACAGATGGCATCACTGTGCCATCTTACACCCATAACACCAGCCCTGTAGGACCAGCCTTGGTTGTTCCCCTGCCTGGGGACTGCAGATGGAAATAGCTGCTAGCTAAATCTGGTAGGCGACAAACCATCATTTCTCAAGTGAAATTGAGACTTGTGTTTTTGTTGTACATTGTCTCTGTTCAAATAAACTTACATGAATATTCTAACCAACTCTTCCATTGCCATTCGACATATTACCAACATGTCTGGCAATATATTGACCCTACTTCAACCCATAAACCAGGTAGATGTATACATACAAATTCTTTTTTCTGAACAAAATATGTTGACAAAATATATGAAATGTGTTGGCTAGCTTAGCTAACTTTTCTAAAATAAAGGACCCGACAGTTTAGGCAATTTTCTAGCCTGAACTCATCCACCCACGGGCTGAGCTCGCTTTGCATCAATGACACTGAACAGGGATGTATTCAGTAGTGCACACAGTACCAACAGAACAACGTTTTGCAACAAAAACGAGAGTTTCTATTGGTCAAATGCAGGTAGGTCCCTCTCGTTAGCTCGAGTGTAGATATATTTCAATTATACTTCCGTGTATAAAAAAACATTACTGGGGCGCGTTCAGCAAGACGCAACGTTTTGAAACGCAATAAGCATGTGGAATAGCGTCGACTAGGCTACTCTTGGCATTTCCATAGGCAACGTTTGGCTACAGAACGGGACAGTGTTGCAGTAAACACCAGCAGGTGTGCTAAAACGGCACCTGACAGGGGTGTATTAATTAGAACACACCGTAGAAAAACGTTTTGCAACGAAAACGACAGTTTCTCACTGGACAAATTCATGTAAATCTCTTCCCGTTTCCTTCCTAGTGAATACACCCCAGCTGTGTCACACCTCGCGCTTTTTATATTTATTATTTATTATTAACAACAGCCCGTAGTTGCATTTGAATTGGACACATATCATCAACATTTGCTTTTGAGATTATGAATAAACCAATAAAATACAGATAAACCTAATGACAGGGTAATTTACCTGTCTTCCTCCATATTTACTTCACTCTCCTCATAGCCGTCAGGAGATTTCCATCCGCTCCTTCTCAGAAATGACGTTGATGAAAGTCCAAGGCAGTTTACTGTTGCTCAGCATATTTCACAGAAAGCCACAGATTGTTGACCTATTGTGGAAAAACAGCGATTTAAATAAAATAATATAAAATAGCAGGAATCCTACGATGTTGCTGACGTTCGGATGTGGCCTCCTAAATGTAATTCAGTGGGACAAAAAACAAAAACAAAGAATCTATAGGATACATGACTAAAGGATACCAAAGATCAAACATGACATTATTTCACATACCAAAGGGAAGTTAATAATTAACATTGTATGAAATCTATCGTTTATAGCTGTTTATTTCTAAAACCATGCGCTGGCATCCCATCCGCAGATTAGATAGTAGACTAAACTCGGCTACAGTGGTTTACCGAAATGTAGACTACTTAAATACCTACTGCTTTTGTGAGTTACAAGCTATATTCAGTGTCATAACTTTAGTAATATGATAGCCTATACACAACTTTACATAACTATCTTGATTCAATATAGTCCGCAGCCTACGGCCTCGCCCAGACTTTTGTTTCCAACGTTACGTCGTCCTTAACACACGTCCATAGAAGTAAACCTGTTCATGTAAAATGCTCATGTAAAACAATTGGTCTCTAAACCTGTGATAAACCACAATATTTGCTATCTTAAATTAAAACAAAAATGTTACCTTCATGGCGCAGTTGTTTCAAAATGGCAGCAACATATGTACTTTTTACTTTCACTTTTAACTTATTTGGTGTCTCAAAGCTGTATATAAACCCTGGGTTGTTGTTGCTATGTATTGGCAATTGAGCGGATTTGAACCCTCCAGTCGGCCATATTGTCACTCCACAGTAGGAACAGTCCTTCATATGAATGAATAGAATTCTACAGTATTTCAATTAAATGTTTCAAGGACAAAATTGCATGTATTTAAGTATTTGTGTTGTTGTAATGGGGACAGTATCATTTGTAATCTCAAAAAATTATACTTTAAGGAAAATATTTTGGTATATTTTTTATTTATTTGTATGTTCAGCTCACATATAATATGTATGCATTACGATGTCTTTAATATAATAAACGTGGCAAAAACGAATGTAGACATTAAGAAATGCATTTCAATAGCTTCCAAATATATTTTTTACTCCGGTGAGGGAGCCCCAAGATGGATGCGTGTGGCGTCAATACAGGTCCCTCAAAAATCATCTAGTGTATATATACACTGTTGGGTAACTCCCCAGTGTGTTTGTGGAAATATTGAAGTTTTTCACCGCCTAAAAGGGTCACGGCTGGCAGCGGTGTGGAGCATTGCAAGTTTAAGGCCATGTTTAGCCATTGTTCTCTCTCTTATGTCTGGTCTTCACAAGAGAAGGTCACGGGTTGTTTTATACGAGTATCTTTCATTTATTTGTCGTGGGCTACAGCCAAACAGTAGCCTGTGTGGAGTTGGGTTAATAAACCGGGAACTCAAGCCTCTGTCTGGACAATTGTTCCTTTATGATCTAGCCAGGTCATTACAATAGTCATATGCTCTAAAAACGCTCTCGCAATCGTCCACATGGCTGGGAGAACCTATTCAAGTAAGTCAATACATTTCAAAAAAAAAAATATATATATATATATATAAAAACATGTATTATTAGCTAACTAACGTTAGCTACAGTGCAGGCTAACTGAAATGAGCTAGCTAGTTACCTATCTGGCCAACTTTACATACTGTATAGATGGCTAGCTAAGTGAATTAAATGTCACCAGCTACCTAACATCATATTAGCTAGCTATCTTGATGTAGTTATCCCTGTAAAAAAACAAACTCCAAATGCATTTGTAGGTAGCTAGCTAACAGTCATGGAGGAGGGTGAAAGGACTGTCAAAGTGAGAGAGTTGGCTATTCTGGATAGGGCAGGTACTTGTGTAGTTCCAGTCCCTAGAAGTGAGGACGGAGATAATAGTAACATAATATTCAGTGTGGTGTAATTTGACTATAATGAAGTCTGTTTCTTGTGAGGTTTTCTGTCCTCAGATACAGAGAGCTGTGGAAGGGGACTCAAAGGGGTGCACGTTGTTGCCTTAGCACTGCACAGCTGATACAAATGATCAACTCCTCAGGCTTCAAGTGGTATTTATATATTAATTTGTAATGTTATCCTTGATGTGATCCTGTTATTGTCACATGCTACACATGCACATCTATCAATCCAATGTTATCATGATTTGTTTTAAGGGATATTATATACGTTAGTAATCTACAATGAACTGGTGATGTAAAAGTTTGATATTGACATTATCTTCCAAATTCTTACGGATACCTTGTAACTGGAGATTCCTTCAAAACGATTGCCTACAGTTAACGTGTAGGGCACTGCAAGGTTGGGTGACCAGGGCCATCTGGGACTGCCTCCTGGAGGAATTCAGGTATGTGAAGGCTACCTGTGTCCTGCATAACTTCATGAGGATGGACACAAGAACCAGGAGGGGGATCTGTGTGCGGGATTTCTTCACCACATACTTTTTTGAGGAGGGTGCTGTTCCCTGGCAACACCAGAGACTACACTATGCACAACCTAAGGCTTTTTTTAAGAGCCATTCACATTGCAATAAGAATATTCTTCCATTTACTTAGCCATGTCAACTGCAGTTATATCAGTTTTATCTCCATCTCTTCATTCAAAGACTCATGGACACTCTTACTGACAGTTGTGGCTGCTTTGCGTGATGTATTGTTGTCTCTACCTTCTTGACCTTTGTGCTGTTGTCTGGGCCCAATAATGTTTACCCTGTTCTGCTGCCATATTGTTACTACCATGTTGTCATGTTGAGTTGCTACCATGCTGTGTTGTCATGTGGTACTACCATGTTGTTACTACCATGTTGTCATGTTGAGTTTCTACCATGCTGTGTTGTCATGTGTTGCTGCCATGTTGTCATGTTGAGTTGCTACCATGCCATGTTGTCATGTTGAGTTTCTACCATGCTGTGTTGTCATGTGTTGCTGCCATGTTGTCTTAGGTCTCTCTATGTAGTGTTGTTGTCTCTTGTCGTGATGTGTGTTTTGTCCTATTTTTATTTAATTTATTTTAATCCTGCCCCCGCAGGAGGCCTTTTGCCTTTTGATAGGCCATCATTGTGAATAAGAATTTGTTAACTGACTTGGCAAATAAAAATAAAAAATAAAATGCCCAGTTTCTCTCCGTTTTGATATCTACTTCTCAGGTGAGGGTGCTGTTTAGGTAAGGGTGTGATGTCTGTACAAAAACAAAACAGGCTGTTTTAAATCACCCATATTGAAAAATTAACAATTAGACACCCTATAACCCACACCTACACACTCATGTATCTATCTGATTGATGGATGGTGTTGTGCAGTAAGCAGGCTCAGGTGTATAACTGTGGCTCCTTCCACCTTCAAAGAATAGGCAAGAGGGCCAACCATGGAGAATAGTAAGACACTTCATTATTTCTATAACTACGCTATATTGTTTGTCCTTGTGTGTCTGTGCATGTTTTTCAGCATGAAGTACTCTGCAGCCACTTAGTGTGGTGTGGACACCAGGTGAGGCCACACACAGATTCCTGTTGAACACTGTCGCTTTAACTACCTTATTTTCTCAATAACAGTCTCTCTCCTTCACTTCATCCCTCTCTCCTTCTCCCTAAATCCTCTAGGTTATATCAGCTCTGTCGGTGAACCCCTCCTGCATCTGAACTGGCTACATAGAGGGCACAGCATGATCAGAGGTGAGAGGTCACTTGGTCAGGTCAACAGGAAGTATTATTAAAGAGATGCTTTACATTGAAATACAGACAGAGATGCAGTAGTCCCAGAGTTAATGATCCAAGGTCAGTTTATATTATACAGGAAGTATTATTCAAGAGATACTTTACATTGAAATAGAGATGTAGTAGTCCAAAGTTAATGATCCCAGGTCAGTTTTGCATTTCACCTCTTGATGATTATGATGACTGAGACTGTTAGTTTAAGCCTTGTTTGTTTTTAATGTATTTTTATTCAGTCTCTCCATATGCAGGAATTTAATTAATTTTTTCCACCTTTATTTAACCAGGTAGGCCAGTTGAGAACACGCTCTCATTTACAACTGTGACCTGGCCAAGATAAAGCAAAGCAGTGCGACACAAACAACAACAGAGTTACTCATGGAATAAACAGGTATGTTTTGATGTGAGAGAGGATGCCAACACTCAGTCCCGTCATCGCCACCTCACCCGCTCTTAAGATAACCGTCAGGCCGACTGGGAGCCCAAGGCTGGTTAGGAGACACCACTAGACACAATTATGTCATTGTGATGACCTGAGATAATATTAGGGTAGCACTGTGATTCATTAATCATATGCTGCTCCTCTTTTCTTACCTTTCTGTCTTTTACACCTCTCGCCACCTCCTTCCTCTGTTGTTATACGCACACCAGATGTGCATTGAAGTACAGGTTGAACTTGTATTTATAATATTACAATATTTATAACACTTGTATAATGAACTTATTTCAATAAAGCGTTTCACATTCTCTACTGGTTGACATTAAGTCTCTCATTTGATGAAATACTATCCTGTGTTTATCAGATCAATGCATATGAAGGAAATTAGACATTGAGATGAACTGGTTTTAGTGTATTTACATATAGGAAGTGTAGTGTACTGTTTAAAAAATATATATATTTCTGTATATATGAATAAACTAGTTAAATCCTGTTTCTAGTCTATTAGTTACAATGTGTAACCATTGATGTCCCAGGACCAAGATTGGTAAACACTGTTGAAGTGTATAATTGTAATACATACATGCAGACACAGCATCATTCAAAGACTGTAATTTGATACTCCTGGTATTGGATATGACTGAAAAATAATCTCAAAGACATTCATACCTAAACTGCACCTTTATTTGCCAAGGTAGAGTACATGATCAGTGAATATATTAAATGTACAGGCTACAATGTGGGGATCTCAATAACTACATGTATATACGACTTGCATCCTTGGCACAAAGTTATATTATATTCTACTCAATCCATAGGCTTCATTAATGTCATTCAGACTGTTTTGAAGTTGATACAACTGGCTATGATAGCTGAGGTTCATAGCTAGGTTCTGAACTAATATGTATACCAAACGTTTTAGGGTCCATACACAGATCGGCTACACATCTAACTTATAGGCATATTTCTATCTTGCACTGCACAATAAGCAAGAAAATAGCTAGCTACGTTACTTCATCTGCATTGCAAATATCAGCAAGGCAAGCTTACAAAATTGTACATTCAATTTGTAGTAAATGCTTTAGCTAGCTAGATTATTTACATCCACTGTTTCACAAGACGTCAGTCTGGTTTGCTGGTTGTTTCAGGAGTCCCTAAAACATTAAACAACCAGAATTACAATTGCATGCTCATGTCACAACACCAATAAAGCTAGTCAGCTAGCTGGCTAATGTTAGCTAGTCAGCTATCTTGCTGAATAGCGAATTTCGTAAGTAACTTTATGACAACAAAAAAATGCCTAATCGTTTGTCTCTACACTATCTAGCTAACACATTCCTCTCAACTGTAAATTTTTTAGCATGAATCGTTATGACTTTATCATTAATTACATTTGCATCCGTCCTAGTATTTCTGTCAGCCATCTTTGCTGGAGAAAGTCTCCAGCCGTAGGTCCCATCGCGTCAGATTCGTCATGGGAACCACTCGATATGATTGGTCATCGTCACGGGAACCCCTCGATATGATTGGTCATCGTCACGGAAACCACTCGATATGATTGGTCATCGTCACGGGAACTACTCGATATGATTGGTCATCGTCACGGGAACCACTCGATATGATTGGTCATCGTCACGGGAACCACTCGATATGATTGGTCATCGTCACGGGAACCACTCGATATGATTGGTCATCGTCACGGGAACTACTCGATATGATTGGTCATCGTCACGGGAACCACTCGATATGATTGGTCATCGTCACGGGAACCACTCGATATGATTGGTCATCGCCCAGCGGTCGCCGCTGGTGATTTACGTAAAGTTGGGAAAAGTTAATGAGGGTTTTCCTCAACCGTTTATCGTCATATATGCCATAAACTATACATCTACATTGTTATAGTGGAGGTCTATCTCATTAGTGTCTTATTCATCATTTTAGGCAATGTTAGAATGATACATTTAATAGTTTTTCTTACTTTGCGTGTTATAATGATCTCAGGTGATTTTCTCCATGTGGAGGGTGGTAAGTTACAGACCAAACAATATTATATTATAGCCTCCTTTTAACCATGGTTACCAGTGACAGTCTCTTCCCATTCAAATATTTGTTTTCAACAAAAAGTTAATTAATAGACAGCCTCACAAAAAATATATTTTTGAGATTTTTTCCCAGACCTATAAAAACGGTCTCCTGATGTGGTTTAAGCATTGTTAAGGACTTAGGTCAATCAATCAATTTTGGTCATTTTTTATAAAGACGTGTGATTTGAGAGTGAAACCGCCCCCAAAAGATGTAGGAAAACCCACACAAAACTATAGGAAAACAACTTTTCACACCAGGCTCCTTTCCTTCGCAGGTCGTTTGTAAAATTAGAGAATATCTACTTCTCCAGGCACCACTTGGTAACTTGTGGATGAAACAGTAACATTTCAGAAAGCTTTATTTAAATATGATTTGAAACACAGTAAATACCATAAAACCGCGTCCTAAAAAGCTTGTATATTTCGTTTTCTTACCGCTTTGGTACTATTTTCACAAGTATGTGGTAAAATTCCACAACTCTTTAGTATGAAACTCACAGCAGATCATCAAAAGGCTGTTTGTATTACTTTAAGCACATTTTCAATTGACTAAAGTACAAGACACAAAATCCCACAGTAACTTTTTCACCAAAACCTAGTCAGTGTTTCATCTAGAAATACCTTCCCTTTCACAATGCAACGCTCACAACACGTTTCATATGATTCTCTTCTCATTCTGTTTTAATACATTTGACCATCACTTAATCCAACTGCGCTTAATGGTTAACCACTTAACCGTTTGGTAAACCTATAGATTTGTGTCTACTATATATGGATTTTGAGAACTACAGAAACAAAATGTGTGTTTGTAAAGTATAAACATCTAAATGACATGTATGACACATGATAACCATACAGAATGACTACTTGTTATTGCTAACTGATTTCACATAGTGGGAACCACAATTTGCTTGTTTTTTAAATCATATGAGCAAATAATATTAAATTTTATTTGGAACGGCAAGTCAGACAAAATTAAACGTGCCTATTCATATAATGAATATGAATTCGGAGGGCAGAAACTATTAAATATTAAAGACCCCTTACTAAAGGTTTCAGTCATGGAAAGGTTATACTTAAATCCGAACTGGTTCTCTAGCCGATTAGTAAGAATGTCTCACCCCATGTTCTAGAACGGCCTTTTCCCCTTTAATCAGATTACAACGTTTAACCCCCCCCCCCCAAAAAAAATTGCTATTATTAAAACAATCCATAGAAAGTTGTTTCCCAATTTCATTATAATCAACCAGAAAATACAGAACAAATATTACCACAAATATTATAGTTAAACTCAAATATACTAATTGATATTAAAAAAAAAACATGTTCTAGAACGGCCTTTTCCCTTTATTTAGATTACAACTTTTCATCTCCCCTCAAAAAATAGCTATTTTTAAAACAATCCATAGAAAGTAGTTTCGCTATTTCATTTAAATCCACCAGAAAATACAGAACAAATATTACAACAAATATTATGGTTAATCTCAAATATACTAATTGATAATAAAAAAAAATCTTTATGGAAAGAATGGTATAATCTGTGTAAATGATATCCTAAATAGGACTGGTGGAGTTATGTCACACATGCAGCTAACACAAATATATAGAAATATCTGCTCTACCCACAATTACAACCAACTAATTGCAGCATTACCACAAAAATGGAAGAGGCAAGTGGAAGGGGGAGAAGATAAGGAACTTGTGGTTGACAAATTAGATCCTTCCAATAAAACTAGCCAATGGCCAAATAACAAGTATCCTATTTCAGAAGACATATTCCTCCCATGTCTCTGAAACGTTGATCAATAATTCCCTATTACAGAAAAAACACTATTTCCCTTGATCGTTAGTCCTCTATTGACTCTCATCCTTTGACCTCTTGTACTCTGTCTCTGGATTGTGTATTTATCTTCTAAATATTCTTACACCTAAAAATATATTTTTAGAAAATAATAGAAAACATGAAAAAATAGGCATTATAAAAAACATTAGCAATAAGCATAAAATCATTCACATGAAACACCTTGAATTTCTATAAAACACAAAAGGGCATATTGTACATGCTGTTACAATAAGAAATTGATTTCACACAAAGTTATAGAAAATAAGTATTAACAGGTGTAATGATGATGTCCCTTACGATTCCTACCACATCCTGTATTAGGAGGAAACACAAAAATAAATAAATTGTTGTCTACAAGACAATAATATTCAATCGTCCTATTGACAAGGTAATCATTCACCAAGTCCTTTAAAAGTGACCAGCTCTTCACATTGGTATCAGTCCCATAGATAACTATTAGACATGACCAGCTCTTCATACTGGTATCAGTCCCATAGATAACTATTAGACATGACCAGCTCTTCTACACTGGTATCAGTCCCATAGATAACTATTAGACATGACCAGCTCTTCACACTGGTATCAGTCCCATAGATAACTATTAGACATGACCAGCTCTTCTACACTGGTATCAGTCCCATAGATAACTATTAGACATGACCAGCTCTTCAACACTGGTATCAGTCCCATAGATAACTATTAGACATGACCAGCTCTTCTACACTGGTATCAGTCCCATAGATAACTATTAGACATGACCAGCTCTTCTACACTGGTATCAGTCCCATAGATAACTATTAGACATGACCAGCTCTTCTACACTGGTATCAGTCCCATAGATAACTATTAGACATGACCAGCTCTTCATACTGGTATCAGTCCCATAGATAACTATTAGACATGACCAGCTCTTCATACTGGTATCAGTCCCATAGATAACTATTAGACATGACCAACTCTTCATACTGGTATCAGTCCCATAGATAACTATTAGACATGACCAGCTCTTCTACACTGGTATCAGTCCCATAGATAACTATTAGACATGACCAGCTCTTCTACACTGGTATCAGTCCCATAGATAACTATTAGACATGACCAGCTCTTCTACACTGGTATCAGTCCCATAGATAACTATTAGACATGACCAGCTCTTCTACACTGGTATCAGTCCCATAGATA
The DNA here is from genome assembly GCF_045679555.1 of Salvelinus alpinus. Lineage (NCBI taxonomy): Eukaryota > Metazoa > Chordata > Actinopteri > Salmoniformes > Salmonidae > Salvelinus > Salvelinus alpinus. Next base: position 91,555,221 of record NC_092091.1, on the reverse strand, counting down.
ACTATTAGACATGACCAGCTCTTCTACACTGGTATCAGTCCCATAGATAACTATTAGACATGACCAGCTCTTCTACACTGGTATCAGTCCCATAGATAACTATTAGACATGACCAGCTCTTCTACACTGGTATCAGTCCCATAGATAACTATTAGACATGACCAGCTCTTCTACACTGGTATCAGTCTCATAGATAACTATAAGACATGAACAGCTCTTCACACTGGTATCAGTCCCATAGATAACTATTAGACATGACCAGCTCTTCTACACTGGTATCAGTCCCATAGATAACTATTAGACATGACCAGCTCTTCTACACTGGTATCAGTCCCATAGATAACTATTAGACATGACCAGCTCTTCATACTGGTATCAGTCCCATAGATAACTATTAGACATGACCAGCTCTTCTACACTGGTATCAGTCCCATAGATAACTATTAGACATGACCAGCTCTTCATACTGGTATCAGTCCCATAGATAACTATTAGACATGACCAGCTCTTCATACTGGTATCAGTCCCATAGATAACTATTAGACATGACCAGCTCTTCTACACTGGTATCAGTCCCATATATAACTATTAGACATGACCAGCTCTTCTACACTGGTATCAGTCCCATAGATAACTATTAGACATGACCAGCTCTTCACACTGGTATCAGTCCCATAGATAACTATTAGACATGACCAGCTCTTCTACACTGGTATCAGTCACATAGATAACTATTAGACATGACCAGCTCTTCTACACTGGTATCAGTCCCATAGATAACTATTAGACATGACCAGCTCTTCATACTGGTATCAGTCCCATAGATAACTATTAGACATGACCAGCTCTTCTACACTGGTATCAGTCCCATAGATAACTATTAGACATGACCAGCTCTTCTACACTGGTATCAGTCCCATAGATAACTATTAGACATGACCAGCTCTTCTACACTGGTATCAGTCCCATAGATAACTATTAGACATGACCAACTCTTCTACATTGGTATCAGTCCCATAGATAACTATTAGACATGACCAGCTCTTCTACACTGGTATCAGTCCCATAGATAACTATTAGACATGACCAGCTCTTCATACTGGTATCAGTCCCATAGATAACTATTATACATGACCAGCTCTTCTACACTGGTATCAGTCCCATAGATAACTATTAGACATGACCAGCTCTTCTACACTGGTATCAGTCCCATAGATAACTATTAGACATGACCAGCTCTTCTACACTGGTATCAGTCCCATAGATAACTATTAGACATGACCAGCTCTTCTACACTGGTATCAGTCCCATAGATAACTATTAGACATGACCAACTCTTCTACATTGGTATCAGTCCCATAGATAACTATTAGACATGACCAGCTCTTCTACACTGGTATCAGTCCCATAGATAACTATTAGACATGACCAGCTCTTCATACTGGTATCAGTCCCATAGATAACTATTATACATGACCAGCTCTTCTACACTGGTATCAGTCCCATAGATAACTATTAGACATGACCAGCTCTTCTACACTGGTATCAGTCCCATAGATAACTATTAGACATGACCAGCTCTTCTACACTGGTATCAGTCCCATAGATAACTATTAGACATGACCAGCTCTTCTACACTGGTATCAGTCCCATAGATAACTATTAGACATGACCAGCTCTTCTACCCTGGTATCAGTCCTCCATAGATAACTATTAGACATGACCAGCTCTTCATACTGGTATCAGTCCCATAGATAACTATTAGACATGACCAGCTCTTCTACACTGGTATCAGTCCCATAGATAACTATTAGACATGACCAGCTCTTCTACACTGGTATCAGTCCCATAGATAACTATTAGACATGACCAGCTCTTCATACTGGTATCAGTCCCATAGATAACTATTAGACATGACCAGCTCTTCTACACTGGTATCAGTCCCACAGATAACTATTATAAATTATGTTCTGACAGTCTGCCTGGTAGTGAGGAATTCTTCTTCAGTTCCACTGGTTGATAAGGATGTCTCTAATGAACACTTCACCGGTGATCTTGTATCGTTTCAGGTACAGTCCTTGGGTCAAGGGATATTGCCTCAGCTTCAGACTGTAGATTATCATAACCTGTAACGAAGGAAACAAAAAAAAATGAAAGTAACATTTCCTGGTTTAAAGAGAAATAGATATTTCACATAGATTTCCCAGAGTAAGAATGTTCCGAATTTTCAGTAAAACGTTGGACACTTCACCTAGATATCCCTAATACGACGACTGTGGTGAACAACATAGAAGCTTATCAGCTTCTGATTATCTTACTATGCTTCTTCGCCCTGAGCTCCGAGCTGCAGTAAACTGCTCCGATTCTGGCTCCACTCCAGCTCTGGTTCGCTCACATACTCTTGGTCGCGCGTTGCGGGGTTTTGGGCTGCTTCTAAATTGCACCGCGTCCGTCGTGATATTTCCTGGAGAGCAAGCAGGATTTTGTTCCAGACCTATTTTAAAGAGATAACTCACCTAAAATGTACTACAATCTAAATGTTTGTGTCCTTACCTTGAAAGCAGTCTATGGACAAGGAGACTGCAATCTATGATTTGGTCACCCACTGCCATCAACCATTAATATAAGTATTTCCTGTGCAGAGCGTTCCCATTGACCTTCCTACTGTTCCTAGAGAACAGGAATCATCCCATTGACCTCCCTACTGTTTCTACATTTTACATTTACATTTAAGTCATTTAGCAGACGCTCTTATCCAGAGCGACTTCTAGAGAACAGGAATCAATCCACGGACCTTCCCACTGTTCCTAGAGAACAGGAATCAATCCACGGACCTTCCCACTGTTCCTAGAGAACAGGAATCAATCCACGGACCTTCCCACTGTTCCTAGAGAACAGGAATCAATCCACGGACCTTCCCACTGTTCCTAGAGAACAGGAATCAATCCACGTACCTTCCCACTGTTCCTAGAGAACAGGAATCAACATACGGACCTTCCCACTGTTTCTAGAGAACAGGAATCAATCCACGGACCTTCCCACTGTTCCTAGAGAACAGGAATCAATCCACGGACCTTCCCACTGTTCCTAGAGAACAGGAATCAATCCACGGACCTTCCCACTGTTCCTAGAGAACAGGAATCAATCCACGGACCTTCCCACTGTTCCTAGAGAACAGGAATCAATCCACGTACCTTCCCACTGTTCCTAGAGAACAGGAATCAACATACGGACCTTCCCACTGTTTCTAGAGAACAGGAATCAATCCACGGACCTTCCCACTGTTCCTAGAGAACAGGAATCAATCCACGGACCTTCCCACTGTTCCTAGAGAACAGGAATCAACATACGGACCTTCCCACTGTTTCTAGAGAACAGGAATCAATCCACGGACCTTCCCACTGTTCCTAGAGAACAGGAATCAATCCACGGACCTTCCCACTGTTCCTAGAGAACAGGAATCAATCCACGGACCTTCCTACTGTTTCTAGAGAACAGGAATCAATCCACGGACCTTCCCACTGTTCCTAGAGAACAGGAATCAATCCACGGACCTTCCCACTGTTCCTAGAGAACAGGAATCAACATACGGACCTTCCCACTGTTCCTAGAGAACAGGAATCAACATACGGACCTTCCCACTGTTTCTAGAGAACAGGAATCAATCCACGGACCTTCCTACTGTTCCTAGAGAACAGGAATCAACATACTGATCTTCCTACTGTTTCTAGAGAACAGGAATCATCCCATTGACCTTCCCACTGTTCCTAGAGAACAGTAATCAACATACTGACCTTCCTACTGTTTCTAGAGAACAAGAATCATCCCATTGACATTCCTACTGTTTCTAGAGAGCAGGAATCAACCCACTGACCTTCCTACTGTGTTCCCCATTCACCTGTCTTGTAATCTGATTTCATTTAATGTCTGAATAAAGTGTAAAACCACCTAAACATTTATTTTTTTATTTTTTATTTACATACTTTAAATTTCATCCCCCCCCAAAATCTCAAAGTAACAAAGTTGTCGAATTTTGAGTGTTAATTTAATATTCAAAACATTCTGAATACACATGACCTGTGATTTGTTTCCATGTCAAAATAAGTAGAACAGCAGGAAATTCGCTTTAAAACTACAATTTTCCTTGGGCAGCACGCCAAAATCTCACTCAAAGCTTTCTTCAAAAGTTGGCAGCCCTGAGTGCACTATATAGATAGATACTATAGATAGATATAGATGTGGCTTCTGTATGACCGTAGTGACCCTGTAATATTTGGTTGATGTTTGCTGTACATACCTGGTTGTTGATGCAACACGTTGTCCTTGGCTCCTCCTGTCAACCCTACTCGTCATCGAAGACCCACCTTCAGAGTTTGCTGTTTTCGGCGACTTTTATCCGTTGTTCCACCCGCCCGGGCCTCTCCTGCCGCTGGTTCTGCTAGACAGTCGGGCTTTCATCAACATCAGAGTGGAACAGCTTGATTAAAGGCCAGAGCTAGCTAGCTAGCTGACTAGCTGTAAACCATATAGCTAACGTTAAAGTCTTCACAAGGCTAGCTACCTAGCTGTAAACCATATAGCTAACGTTAAAGTCTTCACAAGGCTAGCCTAGCTGTAAACCATATAGCTAACGTTAAAGTCTTCACAAGGCTAGCTACCTAGCTGTAAACCATATAGCCAACGTTAGCTAGCTACCTAGCTGTAAACCATATAGCCAACGTTAGCTAGCTGGCTAGCTGTAAACCATATAGCCAACGTTAGCTAGCTACCTAGCTGTAAACCATATAGCTAACGTTAGCTAGCTGTAAACCATATAGCCAACGTTAGCTAGCTACCTAGCTGTAAACCATATAGCCAACGTTAGCTAGCTACCTAGCTGTAAACCATATAGCTAACGTTAGCTAGCTGTAAACCATATAGCTAACGTTAAAGTCTCCACAAGCGTCACCCGACTTCCACTAAAGTTTGCTTGTTTACCAGACAGAAAGCCTACAGTGCTGAAAGGTGGAAACCGTGCACACAGCTTTTGAATGTGTCATTGCAAAGATACTGATAACTTTTATATGTGGTTATTGTTTCTTTCAAAGAAAGAGCGACAAGTTGAACTTCCAGCTGTAAACCAGCGCTGAGTAACCAAGTGAAAAGTCATACTGTCCTGGTATAAGTAGCTTTCCCTGGTGGTCTAGTGGTTAGGATTCGGCGCTCTCACCGCCGCGGCCCGGGTTCGATTCCCGGTCAGGGAACACACTTTTTTTTTTTATATTAAAATAACGCTTATATTTTAAATGTTACAAAAGAGTATGTAAATCCACATTTGATCAGTTATATTTGAAAGCGAACGTTTTCCGTGTTATTTTCTACTATCCTTGTGTTTGCCTCATGTCTTTGTTTCAATGTAGGCTACAGTTTTTAATGTTTGCTGTTTTTCTGTTTTAGATTTCTTTGTTGTTGTTTCTTGGTCTTACGATTTAATAAAAAAAAATATGTTTCACTGTTGCGTGTTCAGACGCTGTGAAATGCTACCACGCCACAGTTTGGAAATCTTTGTACATTTTCCATGGTGGTGTCTAACTAAACCACAGATTGAACAATGAGACAGATATTTCACAGGATGTATAAATGTGAAGCATCCGGGTTGACGTTTCCACTCGAAGCCCAGTGCCCAGCAGTGGGAGAAGATGGAGCGAGATGGATTTTGGACGACATTCTGCTCATTTTTCTTATCTATGAAACGTTTGATCTCAAGCTCGTGTTTGGCTCTGCTCACTAAGATTAATATGCTTCCATTGGAAACAACAGGCTGTGGTCCATCTTGGATTAATTAGACAAATCTTTGACTTAACAGTAGAAACTCTGGTATTGTCTAACAGTAGAAACTCTTGCCCTCTCGTTTTTGCCTTCATTAACCACCTGTCTTATGTAACCATACCAAACGTAACCTATCATACTAAATGGAGTCTATCGGATTTACATACAGAATAACATGAAATAGTCTGAGACCAGGGAGGAGTGATGGAGAGACATCAACTAACCAAGCAGACTCCTGCTATAATAGCTGCCATAGCTAGGTTATTTATCATCAAATACTCCTCCCTGCTCCCCAGCCTGGTCTCAGACCATTTTATATTATTCTGCATAGTACCTGTACCTTGGACTGGATCAGATATGATTACATAGTACCTGTAACTTGGACTGGATCAAATATAATTACATAGTACCAGTCTTGGACTGGATCAGATATGATTACATAGTACCTGTCTTGGACTGGATCACATATGATTACATAGTACCTGTCTTGGACTGGATCAAATATGATTACATAGTACCTGTCTTGGACTGGATCAAATATGATTACATAGTACCTGTCTTGGACTGGATCAAATATGATTACATAGTACCTGTCTTGGACTGGATCAAATATGATTACATAGTACCTGTCTTGGACTGGATCAAATATAATTACATAGTACCAGTCTTGGACTGGATCAGATATGATTACATAGTACCTGTCTTGGACTGGATCACATATGATTACATAGTACCTGTCTTGGACTGGATCAAATATGATTACATAGTACCTGTCTTGGACTGGATCACATATGATTACATAGTACCTGTCTTGGACTGGATCAAATATGATTACATAGTACCTGTCTTGGACTGGATCAAATATGATTACATAGTACCTGTCTTGGACTGGATCAAATATGATTGCATAGTACCTGTCTTGGACTGGATCAAACCGGGAAGATAAGCTAGTTAAGCTAGCTACCGTTAGCTAGCTAGGCTAACTATGCTGCAGTGCATGCACTTTCTCACCCTACAGTAACACATAACTCCATTCATAATATTAAGTAGTAGCCGGCCTGCCTGTTTGCTCTTGGTCGTTGTAGCCTATCCTTCGCCATCTTCCTTTGATTAGATATCTCCTATCTTCTGATTAGATATCTTCTGATTAGATACCTCCTAACTTCTGATTAGATATCTCCTAACTTCTCATTAGATATCTCCTAACTTCTCAGTAGATATCTCCTAACTTCTGATTAGATATCTACTAACTTCTGATTAGATATCTACTAACTTCTCATTAGATATCTCCTAACTTCTGATTAGATATCTCCTAACTTCTCATTAGATATCTCCTAACTTCTCATTAGATATCTCCTAACTTCTCATTAGATATCTCCTAACTTCTCATTAGATATCTCCTAACTTCTGATTAGATATCTCCTAACTTCTGATTAGATATCTCCTAACTTCTGATTAGATATCTCCTAACTTCTGATTAGATATATTCTGATTAGATATCTCCTAACTTCTGATTAGATATATTCTGATTAGATATCTTCTGATTAGATATCTCCTAACTTCTGATTAGATATCTCCTAACTTCTCATTAGATATCTCCTAACTTCTGATTAGATATCTCCTAACGTCTCATTAGATATCTCCTAACGTCTCATTAGATATCTCCTAACGTCTCATTAGATATCTCCTAACGTCTCATTAGATATCTCCTAACTTCTGATTAGATATCTTCTGATTAGATATCTTCTGATTAGATATCTTCTGATTAGATATCTTCTGATTAGATATCTTCTGATTAGATATCTTCTGATTAGATATCTCCTAACTTCTACAAGCTGCACGCGCCACTCTCATGAAAAGCAAGAGCAGCGGCATAAATTATACAATTTCTCTCTCTCTCTCTCTCTCGCGCTCTCTCTCTCTCTCCTCTCTCTCTCTCTCTCTCTCCTCTCTCTCTCTCTCTCTCTCTCTCTCTCAGCAGTCACGTTCGTTATGGGCCCTTCCAGACAAGTCAGTTAAAATGACACATACCCCTGACAATCAGATCCGAGCCAGACCCGTGACATTATTTCGAATTCTGGATTCATTGTTATGAACGTTCTCAAGCCGTCCTCTATTGAAGGGGCATAGTAGAGCCCTAAAGTGGTGAGAAGCCCAGTCGTTCTGGACGGAGGCTAACTACTGTTTAGTCTAAATTACACTAAAGTGACCTGGAAATACCATGACATTGCTAAAGTAGTCAAATATTTAGTAGGAAACAACTTTCCCAGAATTATCATGTTGTCAGATTTACTTTAAACAGACGTCAATGTTGTCATTAGCTAACAAAGTTTCTGTCCAAAAATAGCTAGCAATGCTAACGTTAGCTAGCTGAAATCCGGTGACGTCCCCTCAAGCTTATCTAGCTAGCTAACTGCATCTGAAGTCAATCTGGTGACATCAAAATGATAACAAAAGATTTTCCTACTAATTATTTGCCTCCTGTTGAATGTCATTTTATTTCCAAGACACTGTAATGGACTTTTGATGAAGATCTTCATCAGCGCTTATTGACGATGTATTGAGTAGAATGCTCAGTCAGGCATCGGTCCAAAACAAACGTTCTAAACAATATTGTGATGAAACATGGAACCCATTAATAAGTTATGTCCTGTAATTAATAAGTTCTGTACTATAATGACTAAGTTCTGTACTATAATGAATAAGTTCTGTCCTGTAATGAATAAGTTCTATCCTGTAATGAATAAGTTCTGTACTATAATGAATAAGTTATGTCCTATAATGAATAAGTTCTGTCCTATAATGAATAAGTTATGTACTATAATGAATAAGTTATGTACTATAATGAATAAGTTCTGTACTATAATGAATAAGTTCTGTCCTATAATGAATAAGTTCTGTACTGTAATGAATAAGTTCTGTACTATAATGAATAAGTTCTGTCCTATAATGAATAAGTTCTGTCCTATAATGAATAAGTTCTGTCCTATAATGAATAAGTTCTGTACTGTAACGAATAAGTTATGTACTATAATGAATAAGTTCTGTCCTGTAATGAATAAGTTCTGTACTATAATGAATAAGTTCTGTACTATAATGAATAAGTTCTGTACTGTAATGAATAAGTTATGTACTATAATGAATAAGTTCTGTCCTATAATGAATAAGTTCTGTCCTGTAATGAATAAGTTCTGTACTATAATTAATAAGTTCTGTACTATAATGAATACGTTCTGTACTGTAATGACTAAGTTCTGTACTATAATGAATAAGTTCTGTACTATAATGAATAAGTTCTGTACTATAATGAATAAGTTCTGTCCTATAATGAATAAGTTCTGTCCTATAATGAATAAGTTCTGTCCTGTAATGAATAAGTTCTGTACTATAATGAATAAGTTCTGTACTATAATGAATAAGTTCTGTCCTATAATGAATAAGTTCTGTCCTATAATGAATAAGTTCTGTCCTGTAATGAATAAGTTCTGTACTATAATGAATAAGTTCTGTACTATAATGAATAAGTCCTGTCCTGTAATGAATAAGTTCTGTCCTGTAATGAATAAGTTCTGTACTATAATGAATAAGTTCTGTCCTATAATGAATAAGTTCTGTCCTGTAATGAATAAGTTCTGTACTATAATGAATAAGTTCTGTACTATAATGAATAAGGTCTGTCCTGTAATGAATAAGTTCTGTACTATAATGAATAAGTTCTGTCCTGTAATGAATAAGTTCTGTACTATAATGAATAAGTTCTGTACTATAATGAATAAGTTCTGTACTATAATGAATAAGTTCTGTCCTGTAATGAATAAGTTCTGTACTATAATGAATAAGTTCTGTCCTGTAATGAATAAGTTCTGTACTATAATGAATAAGTTCTGTACTATAATGAATAAGTTCTGTCCTGTAATGAATAAGTTCTGTACTATAATGAATAAGTTCTGTCCTGTAATTAATAAGTTCTGTACTATAATGAATAAGTTCTGTACTATAATGAATAAGTTCTGTACTGTAATTAATACGTTCTGTACTATAATGAATAAGTTCTGTCCTGTAATGAATAAGTTCTGTACTATAATGAATAAGTTCTGTACTATAATGAATAAGTTCTGTCCTGTAATGAATAAGTTATGTACTATAATGAATAAGTTCTGTACTATAATGAATAAGTTCTGTACTATAATGAATAAGTTATGTACTATAATGAATAAGTTCTGTACTATAATGAATAAGTTCTGTACTGTAATGAATAAGTTCTGTACTATAATGAAAAAGTTCTGTCCTGTAATGAACAAGTTCTGTCCTGTAATAAGTTATATTGTAGTCACTTAAAGAAGAGAGAAGTTGAAAGGTTTTCATCAACAGTACTTCTCATCACAATAAAAACACAACAGGAAACAGGACATTTACTTGTACATTTTATTCTCTATCAGCCATAAACACACTGCAGCATTTGATTATTATACCGTTTTAATAAACTAACACATGCCCTCCGTAAATATTTATATATGTATAATATCATATATGTATATAAATGCCGTCACCAAGGAAACAGAATGCTGATTGGTTAAATTAAAAGTCGGACCGACCAGTCACAGTGAACTTCCACTCGTTTTGCATTTGTATCACTTTGTTTTGTTTTTTTTAAATTATTTTTAAACATCACTCACAGTAAGCAGTGATATCAGTGAAGTACATACATGACATGTGGTAAATACATACAGTAGCTAATGAATGTGGTAAATACATACAGTAGCTAATGAATGTGGTAAATACATACAGTAGCTAATGAATGTGGTAAATACATACAGTAGCTAACGCTCTGAGCTGTGAATGATGCTGTGTATACATACTTTCAACCTGCTTGACCACACCTCTAGTCAGGTGTGTCTCTGTCCTGTACCTGCCCTCATATACTTTCTACACGGGCCTTTCCCATTGGCTAGACATACAGAACCCAGCCTACATGGGGCTATCTGATTGGCTACAAATACTGTATTCTGCCTAGATGGGCCTTTCCCATTGGCTGGACATACAGAACCTAGCCTACATGGGGCTGTCTGATTGGCTACAAATACTGTATTCTGCCTAGATGGGCCTTTCCCATTGGCTAAACATACCATTTCCTGTGTCCTTGTGCCCAAAGCGCGGAGGTGCGCCCCCCCTGACAGTCAGGAGTGCAACGTGGTTGTTGTGAAATAAAGTTCCTTTTTCTCTTGTCGTCAAATTCACACACAAACACACACAACCACTAACACCTGGTCCCACACTCTCAAGGGCCGATAAGTAATCAATAATCACATTGATAAATCAAACGAAGAACCATCCGAGAAGCTCTCGTACCAACCTCGGGTCTGTGGCACAAATGGCTCCCTATTCCCTATATAGTGAACTACTAGTGACCAGAGCCCTATTCCCTATATAGTGAACTACTAGTGACCAGAGCCCTATTCCCTATATAGTGAACTACTAGTGATCAGAGCCCTATTCCCTATATAGTGAACCACTAGTGACCAGGACCCTATTCCCCATGTAGTGCACTACTTATGACCAGGGCCCTATTCCCTATATAGTGAACTACTAGTGACCAGGGCCCTATTCCCTATATAGTGCACTACTAGTGACCAGAGCCCTATTCCCTATATATTGAACTACTAGTGACCAGAGCCCTATTCCCTATTTAGTGCACTACTAGTGACCAGGGCCCGATGGGTTCTGCATAGGGAATAGGATGCCATTAGTGACACAGAAACCTTCATATCAGAGGACTGCTTCTAAACGAGACAGTCATGATCACACCTTATCAACTTATTCACAGCGTATTCACCATTGGGAAAAAATAAATAAATAATTGAATTTCCTAATAAAAGGAAACGCCAAGTCTCCATAACAAACCAACAAACCAAAACCAGTTCCTTATCTAGATAGTGAACTGAACCAAAACTACAGAAGAAGAAGTTCAAAAACAAGGAAATAATTGAACCAATAACAGAGAAGATTGCTGTTTTTACCAACCACTCCCGTCATAGCAGCAATTCAGGTCTGACACACACACACACACACACACACACACACACACACACACACACACGCTTGCACTAATTCACATGCACACACGTCAAACAATGAGAGGAGGTTGGAAATGTTACAAACCATAGAGAGAGTTTAAAAGACAGGAAGAAAGATAGATAGATAGAGACAGAAAGAGAGAGGGAGAGAGAAAAGGATCAAGGCTATATATATTATTAACCATATCTCAGCTATGATCGTCACCAGCTAACCAACCAATCATGCCTACTCTACCTGGTAATGGAGGGGACTAATAAGGTTGCCTAGGTTACAGATGACAAACGTTTTTTTTTAACCACATATTTAGATATAGCTACTTTCTGAAGACAGGTAGAACAAGAACACTAAAAACTCCAGCAGCAGGAAGCAGGAAGCAGGAAGCAGGGATTGGGGTTAAGGGTTGCTACAGGTGACATCGTGATATCTGACCTTTTTTAAAGAAAGGTCAATATGAGGAAGAGGAAGTGCTATAGTTTTCATGTCGTAGAATAACTAAGAACTGTAGTACCAGTGACAGGTAGTGCTGTGAGGTGTTACTGTAGTACCAGTGACAGGTAGTGCTGTGAGGTGTTACTGTAGTACCAGTGACAGGTAGTGCTGTGAGGTGTTACTGTAGTACCAGTGACAGGTAGTGCTGTGAGGTGTTACTGTAGTACCAGTGACAGGTAGTGCTGTGAGGTGTACATCATAGTGTCTGTTAGTCCAACCACCTACTCTAGCAGTACAACACATATATGCCTAATGTCTGTCTGTGTTCTACCACAGCATCAAGATCCAATACATACAGAAAACAAACATGGAAAAACTCTCTTTGGTCACAAAAAAAAGGCAAACGGAAAAAACACACAAAGAAGAAAACAAAAAAGAAAGAAAGATAATAAGTGAATAAGCAGGTTAAGACCAAACAGTAGTGGCTGTTGAAACAGGAAGACAGTGGTAGGACTGAGGTGCACTCTGGGATTGCATGTGCCTGATGCATAGGATTGGTGGATCTTCAGGGAAAGGGGCGGGGTCAGAGGCCGAACAGGAAACTAGCGAAGCGATAAAGGAGGCCTGTTATTCCTTTTTCTCCCCTCTTCCTCCTCATCCCCTCCTCCCCTTCCTCCTCCTCTTCCTCCTAACAGTAGAGGTGGATGAGGTGATGAAGGTGCTGCTGGAGGACGTGGAGTCGTGACCCCTCAGAGGGGTCGTCTAGTCGCTCCAGGAGAACCTGCTTCCAGTTACCACAGGCTCCTCCCCCCTCACTACTGTCCGTCTCTGGGTACGCCCCTTACACATCTTGGCCCTGAGGGAGGAGGGGGGGAGAAGAGGAGAGGTAGAGAGAGGGAGAAGAGTGGGAGAAGAGGTGGAGGGAGGAGAGAGGGAGAAGAGAGGAGAGGTAGAGAGAGGGAGAAGAGGGGGAGGAGAGGGAGTGGGAGGAGAAGAGAGTAGAGAGAGAGAAAGATGGAGAGAAAAAGGAGGACAGAGAGAGAGCGTAGAGTAGAAGGTAGAGAGAGGGGAGACAGAGAGAGAGAGAGGAGAGACAGGGTGATTAGTACCTCTGATAGTCAAACTAAAAGCATGGATAGTAAACAACAGCAAAGGGAAGAAAGGCAGAAACGGACGACAATGTAGGAAGTAAAAAGAGAATGTTAGAAGGAAAGAGATTGTGACAATTCAACAGTTACCATGGTTCCTTCACACTACATTGTGACAATTCAACAGTTCCCATGGTTCCTTCACACCACATTGTGACAATTCAACAGTTCCCATGGTTCCTTCACACCACATTGTGACAATTCAACAGTTACCATGGTTCCTTCACACCACATTGTGACAATTCAACAGTTACCATGGTTCCTTCACACCACATTGTGACAATTCAACAGTTACCATGGTTCCTTCACACCACATTGTGACAATTCAACAGTTACCATGGTTCCTTCACACCACATTGTGACAATTCAACAGTTACCATTGTTCCTTCACACCACATTGTGACAATTCAACAGTTACCATGGTTCCTTCACACCACATTGTGACAATTCAACAGTTGCCATGGTTCCTTCACACCACATTGTGACAATTCAACAGTTACCATGGTTCCTTCACAGCACATTGTGACAATTCAACAGTTACCATGGTTCCTTCACACCACATTGTGACAATTCAACAGTTACCATGGTTCCTTCACACCACATTGTGACAATTCAACAGTTACCATGGTTCCTTCACACCACATTGTGACAATTCAACAGTTGCCATGGTTCCTTCACACCACATTGTGACAATTCAACAGTTACCATGTGTTCCTTCACACCACATTGTGACAATTCAACAGTTACCATGGTTCCTTCACACCACATTGTGACAATTCAACAGTTACCATGGTTCCTTCACACCACATTGTGACAATTCAACAGTTACCATGGTTCCTTCACACCACATTGTGACAATTCAACAGTTACCATGGTTCCTTCACACCACATTGTGACAATTCAACAGTTACCATGGTTCCTTCACACCACATTGTGACAATTCAACAGTTACCATGGTTCCTTCACACCACATTGTGACAATTCAACAGTTACCATGGTTCCTTCACACCACATTGTGACAATTCAACAGTTACCATGGTTCCTTCACACCACATTGTGACAATTCAACAGTTACCATGGTTCCTTCACACCACATTGTGACAATTCAACAGTTACCATGGTTCCTTCACACCACATTGTGACAATTCAACAGTTACCATGGTTCCTTCACACCACATTGTGACAATTCAACAGTTGCCATGGTTCCTTCACACCACATTGTGACAATTCAACAGTTACCATGGTTCCTTCACAGCACATTGTGACAATTCAACAGTTACCATGGTTCCTTCACACCACATTGTGACAATTCAACAGTTACCATGGTTCCTTCACACCACATTGTGACAATTCAACAGTTGCCATGGTTCCTTCACACCACATTGTGACAATTCAACAGTTACCATGGTTCCTTCACACCACATTGCGACAATTCAACAGTTACCATGGTTCCTTCACACCACATTGTGACAATTCAACAGTTACTATGGTTCCTTCACACCACATTGTGACAATTCAACAGTTGCCATGGTTCCTTCACACCACATTGTGACAATTCAACAGTTACCATGGTTCCTTCACACCACATTGTGACAATTCAACAGTTACCATGGTTCCTTCACACCACATTGTGACAATTCAACAGTTACCATGGTTCCTTCACACCACATTGTGACAATTCAACAGTTACCATGGTACACACACACACACACACACACACACACACACACACACACACACACACACACACACACACACACACACACACACACACACACACACACACACACACACACACACACATACAACAAAACACACACACACATATACACTTGCAACATAAACACCAACACACACACACACCTCCTGATGACAGATCCGTCGTCCTTGACCGTCTCTCTCTCCTCCACTAGAGATCTGCTCTGATAACCCCCCCCCCCTATGTACCCCAGAGACTGAGAGAGATGGAGGAGAGATGGAGGAGAGATGGAGGGGAGATGGAGGGGAGATGGAGGGAGAGATGGAGGGGGAGATGGAGGGGAGAGATGGAGGTAGAGATAGAGGGAGAGATGGAGGGGAGAGATGGAGGTAGAGATGGAGGGAAAAATGGAGGGGAGAGATGGAGGGGAGAGATTGAGGGAGAGATGGAGGGGAGAGATGGAGGGAAGATATGGAGTGGAGAGATGGCTATTCTGATTGGCTGGTTGGAGGCTGACCTGTGTGAAGTCGTCCCGGGCCGTTGGGAGGTCAGAGGTCAGGGTGGGGTCACCGTGCTGCGTCTCGGTCCAATCCCCCTCCACCACCACCGTGTTCCGCTCCACACGGCTGACCTCGCGACCTTCATCTGAGTCCTCCTCACCCCACACTGAGTCAGAGTCACGCTCAGAAAACGTCACCTAGACAGGAAGGAAAGATTGCAATAACATAAAATACAACATGTAATTGTTGTTGTGTGGTTAAGTCCCACTGGGGCAGCACATCATTAAAATGTATGAACACACACACACACACACACACACACACACACACACACACACACACACACACACACACACACACACACACACACACACACACACACACACACACACACACACACACACACACACACACACACACACACACACACACACTACCGTAAGTGTCTGTTAAACAGAATATATTATTACTTTGAAAAGATACATCAGGTATAGTCTGTTTTGAACAATTCAAACACACCAGGGGTTTTCACTGTCTTTCTACTGTTGTTTTATTTCTTTACTTACCTATTGTTCACCTAATACCTTATTTACACTATTGGTTAGAGCCTATAAGTAAGCATTTCACTGCAAGGTCTACAACACCTGTTGTATTCAGCGCACGTGACAAATAAACTTTGATTTGATTTGGGCACAATTCTACTTCAATTCCAGTCTGTTCAGAAAGGAAAACTAATTCCCACATTGTCCTCATTGAAAAGCATTGAAAAGAACAGGAAATGGAAATGGAATTACAGTGTACTTCCTGTATTGCGTGGAATGGCGAACATCCATAAAGATAAGTAGAGTTCAGATATGACGTCATTGTTTTAGTACTGTCCAATTTGTTTTGAAACTACGGTGCGCGATATGGTTCAATGTGCCAATAAAGCAGTACGATCGTTTTATTCCCCTTCACATTTCCAGCATGTTGAAACTAAAAGTGGGATCATGTTGTTGCTTATACAGGAAAAGAGAATCAACACAGAGAACTGTAGCTGTAATAAATGGGGGCTGTCATCTTTATCCACCTTTATCCGCTATTGATCTGGTATTGACCCCGACCCTGCCAAACACATATACACACCCTCACCTCTGAGAGATCTCTGTGGCTCCTCAGCGCGGTCCTCTCGACCACTCTGGAGTATCCGTCTCCCTCCTCCGCAGGGGGGGCACCCCCCTCCTCCCTCTGCGACCCCTCACTCGACATCACCTGGCGGTTCACCTTACGAGTAGTCTGGATGGAGAGGGCAGAGGGCAAAGGTCACAGAACGGGTTAGGGTAAGTCACACACACACACATACAGTGGGGCAAAAAAGTATTTAGTCAGCCACCAATTGTGCAAGTTCTCCCACTTAAAAAGATGAGAGAGGCCTGTAATTTTCATCATAGGTACACTTCAACTATGACAGACAAAATGCGAAAAAAAATCCAGAAAATCACATTGTAGGATTTTTAATGAATTTATTTGCAAATTATGGTGGAAAATAAGTATTTGCTCAATAACAAAAGTTTATCTCAATACTTTGTTATATACCCTTTGTTGGCAATGACAGAGGTCAAACGTTTTCTGTAAGTCTTCACAAGGTTTTCACACACTGTTGCTGGTATTTTGGCCCATTCCTCCATGCAGATCTCCTCTAGAGCAGTGATGTTTTGGGGCTGTTGCTGGGCAACATGGACTTTCAACTCCCTCCAAAGATTTTCTATGGGGTTGAGATCTGAAGACTGGCTAGGCCACTCCAGGACCTTGAAATGACAGGTGTGTGATCAGGGGTGTGATCAGGTGTGTGTGATCAGGTGTGTGTGATCAGGTGTGTGTGATCAGGTGTGTGTGATCAGGTGTGTAACACTTTGGGTCCACAGAACCAGTGGTGGAAAAAGTCCCCTATTTTCATACTTGAATAAAAGTAAAAATACCCTAATAAAAAATGACTCAAGTAAAAGTGAAAGTCACCCAGTAAAATACTACTTGAGTAAAAGTCTAAAAGTTTTTGGTTTTAATAACACTTAGGTATCAAAAGTCATTTCAAATTCCTTATATTAAGCAAACCATAAAAATCTTGTTTTTTTTCATTTACGGATAGCCAGGGGCGCACTCCAACACTCAGACATCATTATCAGATAGCCAGGGGAGCACTCCAACACTCAGACAGTCCTTACAGATAGCCAGAGGAACAGTAGGGACGACTCAGGCATCATTACATCTAGTCTAGGTGAGTCACGTCCAGCACTCAGACGGCAGTAGGGATAGACCAGGGGAACACTTCAACACTCAGACATCATTACAGATAGCCAGGGGAACACTCCAGCACTCAGACGGCAGTACGGATGAGCCAGGGGAACGCTCTCAGCTTACTCAGACCACCAGATACAGATGGCCAGTAGGGAGCACTCCAGCACTCAGACATCATTACAGATAGCCAGGGGAATCACTCCAACACTCAGACATCATTACAGATGAGCCAGGGTGAACACTCCAACTACTCAGACATCATTACAGATAGCCAGGGGAACACTCCAGACGACTCAGACATCATTACAGATAGCCTAGTGGGACCACTCCAGCACTCAGACGGCAGTAGGGATAGACCAGGGGAACGCTCCAACACTCAGACATCATTACAGATAGCCAGGGGAACACTCCAGCACTCAGACGGCAGTACGGATGAGCCAGGGGAACGCTTCAACACTCAGACATCATTACAGATAGCCAGGGGAACACTCCAACACTCAGACATCATTACAGATAGCCAGGGGAACACTCCAACACTCAGACATCATTACAGATAGCCAGGGGAACACTCCAACACTCAGACATCATTACAGATAGCCAGGGGAACACTCCAACACTCAGACATCATTACAGATAGCCAGGGGAACACTCCAACACTCAGACATCATTACAGATAGCCAGGGGAACACTCCAACACTCAGACATCATTACAGATAGCCAGGGGAACACTCCACACTCAGACATCATTACAGCCAGGGGAACACTCCAACACTCAGACATCATTTTCAAACTAAGCATGTTTGTTTAGAGAGTCCGTCAGATCAGAGGCAGTAGGGATGACCAGGGATGTTCTCTGTTTATTGAGACCGTCTAGATCAGAGGCAGTAGGGATGACCAGGGGTGTTCCCTTGATAAGTGTGTGAATAGGACCATTGTTCTGTCCTGCTAAGCATTCAAAATGTAACTAGTACTTTTGGGTGTCAGGAAAAATGGATGGAGTTAAAAGTACATTATTAAGTAAAAGTTATCAAAAATATAAATAGTAAAGTAAAGTACAGATACCGCAAAAAAACTACTTAAATAGTACTTTCAAATATTTTTACTTGAGTACTTTACACCACTGCCCAGGAATAGGATTGGGAAACACTGATATAATGAATGAATGACAGGAACCGAACTTTGTCTTAATTTCCACGTATGCTTACCTTTCTGACCACCGTGTGTCCATGTTGATCTGTGTACTGCTCCTCTGTCACAGTCTGAGGAGAGATGTCTGTCATCTCTTCCTGCTGCAGAGGGAGACAGACACAGTCAGCACTGAGTCCTGTCATTACACTGATTCACCACAGGGGGCACTGAGGCCTGTTATTACACTGATTCACCACAGGGGGCACTGAGGCCTGTTATTACACTGATTCACCACAGGGGGCACTGAGGCCTGTTATTACACTGATTCACCACAGGGGGCACTGAGGCCTGTTATTACACTGATTCACCACAGGGGGCGCTGTTCCCTATATAGTGTATATGACACCAATAGGTGTCTCCTATAGGCCCTAGTCTAAAGTAGTACCCTACATAGGGCATAGGGTTCCATTTGGGAGCCACTTGAGACTGCACGGGACACATTCATGAGGAAACACAACAGGAAAACATTTTAAAATGTTTTGCAACGGAAAATGAAAATGAGCGGGTTTTTTTTCCATTTCAACACAGCAACCCAACCCAACACAGCATCCCAACACAGCATCTCAACACAGCATCCCAACACAGCATCTCAACACAGCATCTCAACACAGCATCCCAACACAGCATCTCAACACAGCATCTCAACACAGCATCACAGCACAGCATCTCAGCACAGCATCCCAACACAGCATCTCAGTACAGCATCTCAACCCAGCATCTCAACCCAGCATCCCAACACAGCATCTCAACACAGCATCCCAACACAGCATCTCAACACAGCATCTCAACACAGCATCCCAACACAGCATCTCAACACAGCATCCCAACACAGCATCTCAACACAGCATCCCAACACAGCATCCCAACACGGCATCCCAACACAGCATCTCAACCCAGCATCCCAACACAGCATCCCAACACGGCATCCCAACACAGCAAAAAAACGAAACAAAGAGATTGTTACAACACAAGTAAGCGTGAAAAAGCGTGAAAAAGTTAAATATACACAGAATACACACATCACTGGGTCTGATATGATAATGCTGTCGGTCAGTACAGAATACACACATCACTGGGTCAGATATGATAATGCTGTCGGTCAGTACAGAATACACACATCACTAGGTCAGATATGATAATGCTGTCGGGTCAGTACAGAATACACACATCACTGGGTCAGATATGATAATGCTGTCGGTCAGTACAGAATACACACATCACTGGGTCAGATATGATAATGCTGTCGGTCAGTACAGAATACACACATCACTGGGTCAGATATGATAATGCTGTCGGTCAGTACAGAATACACACATCACTGGGTCAGATATGATAATGCTGTCGGTCAGTAAGGAATACACACATCACTGGGTCAGATATGATAATGCTGTCGGTCAGTACAGAACACACACATCACTGGGTCAGATATGATAATGCTGTTGGGTCAGTACAGAATACACACATCACTGGGTCAGATATGATAATGCTGTCGGTCAGTACAGAATACACACATCACTGGGTCAGATATGATAATGCTGTCGGTCAGTACAGAATACACACATCACTGGGTCAGATATGATAATGCTGTCGGTCAGTACAGAATACACACATCACTGGGTCAGATATGATAATGCTGTTGGTCAGTACAGAATACACACATCACTGGGTCAGATATGATAATGCTGTCGGTCAGTAAGGAATACACACATCACTGGGTCAGATATGATAATGCTGTCGGTCAGTACAGAACACACACATCACTGGGTCAGATATGATAATGCTGTTGGGTCAGTACAGAATACACACATCACTGGGTCAGATATGATAATGCTGTCGGTCAGTACAGAATACACACATCACTGGGTCAGATATGATAATGCTGTCGGGTCAGTACAGAATACACACATCACTGGGTCAGATATGATAATGCTGTCGGTCAGTACAGAATACACACATCACTGGGTCAGATATGATAATGCTGTTGGTCAGTACAGAATACACACATCACTGGGTCAGATATGATAATGCTGTCGGGTCAGTACAGAACACACACATCACTGGGTCAGATATGATAATGCTGTCGGGTCAGTACAGAATACACACATCACTGGGTCAGATATGATAATGCTGTCGGTCAGTACAGAATACACACATCACTGGGGCTGATATGATGATGCTGTCAGTCAGTACAGAATACACACATCACTGGGTCAGATATGATAATGCTGTCGGGTCAGTACAGAATACACACATCACTGGGTCAGATATGATAATGCTGTCGGTCGGTACAGAATACACACATCACTGGGTCAGATATGATAATGCTGTCGGGTCAGTACAGAACACACACATCACTGGGTCAGATATGATAATGCTGTCGGTCAGTACAGAATACACACATCACTGGGTCAGATATGATAATGCTGTCGGTCAGTACAGAATACACACATCACTGGGTCAGATATGATAATGCTGTCGGTCGGTACAGAACACACACATCACTGGGTCAGATATGATAATGCTGTTGGGTCAGTACAGAATACACACATCACTGGGTCAGATATGATAATGCTGTCGGTCAGTACAGAATACACACATCACTGGGTCAGATATGATAATGCTGTCGGTCAGTACAGAAAACACACATCACTGGGTCAGATATGATAATGCTGTCGGTCAGTACGGAATACACACATCACTGAGTCAGATATGATAATGCTGTCGGTCAGTACGGAATACACACATCACTGGGTCAGATATGATAATGCTGTCGGTCAGTACGGAATACACACATCACTGGGTCAGATATGATAATGCTGTCGGTCAGTACAGAATACACACATTGCAAACTGGACAAACAACCACTGGATCAGACAAAGGTCTCCCATTCATCACACGAAAGAGAGGAAATCCCATCATGCTGTTTGTTTTAAACAATCACCATCCGCAAAATAACTTTCGAACTTTCTCCTCAAGCCACAGAGACTCTGGGGTCCACATGTTGAAGCACCAAGTAAAACCACACGTCCCCCCAGGGAGGCCTTCCTCTACATGCCTACATGCTGAAGCACCAAGTAAAACCACACGTCCCCCCAGGGAGAGCTTCCTCTCTGTGGGGAAGGTACCTGGATGATAACCCTCCTCCGTACTACTCTGGGGGTCAGAAACTCCTCCTCATCAGAAGTCATCTCACCCACCTCCACAGCTACCTCCTGGTCGGGGCAGCACAGGTGCATTGTGGGTCATGACATACCATTGGATGGGTCTAAAATGGCTTCCTGTTCCCTATATAGTGCAATACTTTTGAGGTCCCTATTTTCTATGTCCTTTTGGGCCTCGGTCATAAGCGGTGCACTATATGGTGAATAAGGTGCTCTTTGGGATGCCGACATTTTGTTTTGTTGGTGAGCAAAGCAAGAGGGAAGTGTTGATGATGTCATGCTGTGCCTTCCTTTAGTTTCCTTATTTGAATGAAGTGGTTGAAGGAAGCTTTGATTGTGTTTTATTTTTCAAATCTATAAAGTACAACAAAACGTGCTGAAACTGGGAGCTTCACACCACTCCATATCATGCAAAGCAACATAGTGTAGAAAATTAGTTTTTGATTGGCTAAAGAGCAACAGAATGTGGTTTTGGTCTATTCTCAGTAAAGCACACAGCTGACAAAATATGAGGAAAGCATCAAGATAAGTGAAGCAGATGGAAAGACAACCAGAACCGTAAGGATATACAAATAAATAAAGACTGTAGAATACTCTCTATATAAATAAATAAAGACCGTAGAACACTCTCTATATAAATAAATAAAGACCGTAGAACACTCTCTATATAAATATATAAAGACCGTAGAACACTCTCTATATAAATAAATAAAGACCGTAGAACACTCTCTATATAAATAAATAAAGACCGTAGAACACTCTCTATATAAATAAATAAAGACCGTAGAACACTCTCTATATAAATAAATAAAGACCGTAGAACACTCTCTATATAAATAAATAAAGACTGTAGAACACTCTCTATATAAATAGATAAAGACCGTAGAACACTCTCTATATAAATAAATAAAGACCGTAGAACACTCTCTATATAAATAAATAAAGACCGTAGAACACTCTCTATATAAATAGATAAAGACCGTAGAACACTCTCTATATAAATAAATAAAGACTGTAGAACACTCTCTATATAAATAAATAAAGACTGTAGAACCCTCTCTATATAAATAAATAAAGACCGTAGAACACTCTCTATATAAATAAATAAAGACAGTAGAACACTCTCTATATAAATAAATAAAGACAGTAGAACACTCTCTATATAAATAAATAAAGACCGTAGAACACTCTCTATATAAATAAATAAAGACAGTAGAACACTCTCTATATAAATAAATAAAGACCGTAGAACACTCTCTATATAAATAAATAAAGACTGTAGAACACCCTCTATATAAATAAATAAAATAAATAAAGACCATAGAACACTCTATATAAATAAATAAAGACCGTAGAACACTCTATATAAATAGATAAAGACAGTAGAACACTCTCTATATAAATAAATAAAGACTGTAGAACACCCTCTATATAAATAAATAAAATAAATAAAGACCATAGAACACTCTATATAAATAAATAAAGACCGTAGAACACTCTCTATATAAATAAATAAAGACCGTAGAACACTCTCTATATAAATAAATAAAGACAGTAGAACACTCTCTAGATAAATAAATAAAGACCGTAGAACACTCTCTATATAAATAGATAAAGACCGTAGAACACTCTCTATATAAATAAATAAAGACCGTAGAACACTCTCTATATAAATAGATAAAGACAGTAGAACTCTCTCTATATAAGCTCCCAGTCATTTATTGGGTAAACCCACCACCGTGTGGGCATCACTGTGCCTTCTTCAGGGCAACAAGAACAACACAATGTAACTGTCACATCTACTCCCGCTCTCCGGTGCTCGATGTCGCCGGTCTACTTACCACCGGTCCTGACAACCCATTATTACGCACACCTGGCAACCCTCATTACGCACACCTAGCAACCCTCATTACGCACACCTGGCAACCCTCATTACGCACACCTGGCAACCCTCATTACGCACACCTGCACCCCATCATGAGGAAAACCTGGACTCCATCACTACCCTGATTACTCCCCCTTTATCCAGCACTCCCTAGCATCACTCTTCAGGCAGTATTGGTTCTGTTTCCTTGTCAGATGTTTCTCTTGTTTTGTATCGTTATAGGGGGTTAGAGCAGGAGATAAGGGTTAGAGCAGGAGATACGGGTTAGAGCAGGAGATAAGGGTTAGAGCAGGAGATAAGGGTTAGAGCAGGAGATAAGGTTAGAGCAGGAGATAAGGGGTTAGAGCAGGAGATAGGGGGTTAGAGCAGGAGCAGGAGATAAGGGGTTAGAGCAGGAGATAGGGGGTTAGAGCAGGAGATAAGGGGTTAGAGCAGGAGATAAGGGGTTAGAGCAGGAGATAAGGGTTAGAGCAGGAGATACGGGTTAGAGCAGGAGATAGGGGGTTAGAGCAGGAGATAGGGGGTTAGAGCAGGAGATAAGGGGTTAGAGCAGGAGATAAGGGGTTAGAGCAGGAGATACGGTTAGAGCAGGAGATAAGGGGTTAGAGCAAGAGCTAGGGGGTTAGAGCAGGAGATAAGGGGTTAGAGCAGTAGATAAGGGGTTAGAGCAGGAGATAGGGGGTTAGAGCAGTAGATAAGGTTAGAGCAGGAGATAGGGGGTTAGAGGAGGAGATAGGGTTAGAGCAGGAGATAGGGGGTTAGAGCAGGAGATAGGGGGTTAGAGCAGGAGATAAGGGGTTAGAGCAGGAGATAAGGGGTTAGAGCAGGAGATAGGGTTAGAGCAGTAGATAAGGGGTTAGAGCAGGAGATAAGGGGTTAGAGCAGGAGATAGGGGGTTAGAGCAGGAGATAAGGTTAGAGCAGGAGATAGGGGGTTAGAGGAGGAGACAGGGTTAGAACAGGAGATAGGGTCAGAGCAGGAGATGGGTAAGAATGGCGGGAGGTATTTTCTCAACAGTCATCTCACCCTGTCCAGGGAGTCATCATCATCTGCTGCTCTGAGAGGAGGAAGCTCCTGAGGAGCCTGGTAAAAGGCTGAGTCGTCTCTGTGTGTGCCGGGAGATTGGGTCAGTTCTTCGCTCTCTTCCTTGATGTCATCATAAGGTGCGTCTTCATAATCCTCACTCCCTGAGGACAGCAGGACTCCACGCTCGTGTTTGTGCACAGGGGAGCAAACAGGAAGCGCCGTTGGCTTCTGGTACTTTCTCCCCAGGGCTCCTGAATGGGACGCTTGTCCTTGGGTTCGGCCGACCCCTGACCTTTCCCTCTTCTTCGGTTCGCCAGGTTTCGTCTCGGAGAAGTCTGAGACACCCTGTTTGCAGTCAAAGTAAGTCTCCGGGTCAGAGTCTTCGTATAAGTGCATGGTGGTGCTGCCTCGTATGACTTCTGCGTAGGCCGGAGGCTTGGGTTTGTGGATATAGGAGGATGCCTCAGCATACTCAGGAGGGAGGCTGAACTCCATGAAGAACTCTTCATCATGGGCTGATGCTGTAACCTCTGGAACGGGTTGGGCTGATACCATCTCTGCCCTGGGTTCTACTGGACCAGGCTGGCCTGACACCATCTCTGCCCTGGGTTCTACTGGATCAGGCTGGGTTGACACCATCTCTGCCATGGGATCTACTGGACCGGGCTGGAAGACATGGGACTTTACCTCAACAGGGGTGACTGGAGGACTGAACCCTTCCTCTACGGGGGTGACTGGATTCTCTGATGGTTGCTCACTGGTATTTGGCTTGAGCTCTTCAGAGAGCATGTTGAGGTACCTAGGACTCTGGTATGGGATCAACTCCTCGAAGCTGAAGTGCCTGGAGACGGTGACGGTCTCTGGAGTCTGTGGGGTCACGTCAGAGAGCGACTGGGGCGACTGCTCATCGTATTCAATGGTTTCAGGGGGAGTGCTATCCCTTAAATGTGACCTGGAGGCGGTGACGGTCTCTGGAGTCTGTGGAGTCACGCCAGAGAGCGACTGGGGCGACTGCTCATCGTATTCAAGGGTTTCAGGGGGAGTGCTATCCCTTAAATGCGACCTGGAGGCAGTGACGGTCTCTGGAGTCTGTGGGGTCACGTCAGAGAGCGACTGGGGCGACTGCTCATCGTATTCAAGGGTTTCAGGGGGAGTGCTATCCCTTAAATGTGACACAACTTCTGTGGTAGTGCTCATGCATGTTTCATCTACCAATTGGCTAGGCTCAGTGGTTAATCCCCCAGATTCGCACAATACTTTGCTTTGTTCAATAGATGCCTTTTTGATTGCAGCTTGAATGCTTGATATTCCTTTGGAGTTGTCATATTCTTCATCAACTGTCTCCAGGTACCGCTGTGGGAGACTGATTCGATGTTCTTCTACAGTTGAAGATTCGGTAAAAACAGCAGCATCATCATGTTCGAGTGACTGGAACTTTTGAGATGGAACAATTGATTCTGATGACAGTTCTAGAACTTTAAGGCATGGTTCTGGAGATTCCGGTGTTCCGACGGATTGGGTAGCAGCGGTGGGGCCAACCAAATACATGGAACCAGTGAGATCTGATTGTTCTGCTCTGTGTGTTTGCAGGTACTCCAAGTGGCTCAACTGAACCGGATCAGTTGTAACTTGGCTAGGCTCTGGGAAGGTCTTGGTTAGATCTGCGGTCACCCCAAATACCTCCGGATCAGTTTCATAGGACAGGGAGAGATCGGTCGGCACTGAGGCCACTACACTTATTTCAGCTGGCTCCCCTGTGATCTGAATAGGAGATGAGGGACTGAGACTAGAGATCTCTTCCTCACCCTCAGTGGGATTTTCGTCTGATTCAGGCAAGAGTTCCTCAAACTCAACATAAGGTTGTAGATCTTCAAGACCCCCTTCGCTGGATTCTGAAAGAGGTGAGTCCAGTGGTTCCAGAGTTTCTGGTCGGAATTCCGGTTTGATTTCTTCAAATTCCGACAGCAGCTCATCAAGCTGGGCGGGTGCCCCTGACTCCAGGGGTGTTTGTAGATTGGTCGCTGACCATTGTGGTTCATCACCTTGGCTGTCTTCAGAGTTGTGGCTGAGAAGGTCTGGTAATAACGGACTGGTTTCTGAAGAAGAGGACTCCTTATTCAGATTCAATGTTTTTTCTGGACTTTCTGGCGATACCCTCATCTTCTCAGTGGGCATTGTCATTTCAGGGGATAACGGACTGAATTCAAAGGCATTTGGAATCTGGAGATCTGGAGTCACAGATTGGGTTTCAGACATGAGTGTTTTGTTTGAGATAGGTCTATTAGTAGACGGTTGGTCCAACGCTAATACATGTTTGGGTTCCGATAGATTCTCCATGGAGGATCCTGCTGAAACCTGGATGAGAATGATGGAATGGGAGGAAAAAATTATAAATGAGTTTGTGATGGAGGTAGGGTTGCAAAATTCCGGTAACTTTCCCCCAAAAAATTACCAGGTGTTCCAGAATCCCGGGTTGGAAGAATTCTAAGAATCATCCAAGAATCCTCCGACCATGATTTCTGGAAAGCCTGGTAATTTTGGTAAAGTTACTGGAATTGATCAACCTCAATGATGAATGATTAATGTTGTTGAGGAAACTATAGTATGAAAAAAGGAACAATACATGCACATGCAGCAACAAGGTTCCAATACATCACGACAATGTATTTCTAATGAACATTCCCAATGAATTAATGAAATTACCAAAAATGATGAGCCAAACCAATAAACCTATAAGTATTGTCACACCGTACATACATTACCTGCATGTACTCAGAAGTACTGTACTTCTAATAGCATAGAAGCAGTTCAGCAGTACTCATTTGATTAGGACACGACCTCGTTGACACATTTATCTCCTTATATCAAAATGCAATGGGTACATTTCTTATAGAAATTCTCCTAAAGCCTTCTCTCCAGGACAACATTATCTGAAATGCAGGAATACCACAGTAGGAAAGACACAGTCAAGCCAATCAACTGTCAACCCTACTAAACTCCAAGGCAATCAACTGTTAACCCTACTAAACTCCAAGATAATCAACTGTCAACCCTACTAAGCTCCAAGGCAATCAACTGTCAACCCTACTAAGCTCCTAGGCAATCAACTGTCAACCCTACTAAACTCCAAGATAATCAACTGTCAACCCTACTAAGCTCCAAGGCAATCAACTGTCAACCCTACTAAGCTCCTAGGCAATCAACTGTCAACCCTACTAAGCTCCAAGATAATCAACTGTTAACCCTACTAAACTCCAAGGCAATCAACTGTCAACCCTACTAAGCTCCAAAGCAATCTTTCAATGTAAGACATGACTTCTGTTGTTTTTTCTGTGTGAATAAATGCACCATCATGCAGTATCCCAGTCCATCTCTGAGCTTATGTCCCAAATGGTACCCTATTCCCTTTGTAGTGCACTACTTTTAACCAAGGCCCTATGGCACCCTATTTCCTTTGTAGTGCACTACATTTAACCAGGGCCCTATGGCACCCCATTCCCTTCGTAGTGCACTACATTTAACCAGGGCCTGCACATCTCTGGCCAAAAGTAGGTCACTACAGAAGGGAATAAAGTTACATTTAGTCAGCTATTGCCACATTTAGCTTGAGGACACACCATGTGACAGGAAGGAAGTCCATGGCGTTGAGACTAAACGTGTCTCACTACCGTTCATTAGTTGCCTTTTCTGAGACACTTCCTGCATTGCTGATGCAAACATGCCTCAGCAGGAGTGTCGAGCTCCTACAGCTATGCGTCAAAACACATTAGTGAAAGCTTGAGCCCTCCAACGACGCATGCGAACTACGCACTACACACTTCAAGCTTTAATTGTTTTTAGAAAGTGTCACTGCAGTCCCTGCTGACGGAGAACGTGCGTGGTCTTACCGACGGCGCAGAAACTCGGCTGTCTTCCGCTTTTCTCATCGGCTTCCTTTTCAGGTGCTTGCTTGTCTCGTCAATATTGGGTTGCGCTTCACATCCTTTCAACGTAGGGACATTACTGTGTTCTGTTCTTTGGGTTGACTTACGACTTGCTTGAGGTCTTTTGTGAACTGCCTCCTCCGCCCTGACAGCAGCGACAGGAGATCCCAGATTTTGTTCGTCAGATGGCACGTGACTCGACTGAGAGGACGCTTGGCGAGGTCTGTGAGTCTCTACATCGTCTAACCAATCTAAATCTACATCCTCTATGGGTTCTCTGTGGCTGTCTGGGGAGGAGGCCCTACAAAAAAACACTTCTACTGCTCGGTGGGTTTGGCAAACAACTGGGAAAACTAACCTAAAAGGGGCGTCTATTAATTCCGGGGGTTGTTTTAACCGTGAACTTTCAACTCTCACTTCAGGTTCAT
Organism: Salvelinus alpinus; assembly: GCF_045679555.1. Lineage (NCBI taxonomy): Eukaryota > Metazoa > Chordata > Actinopteri > Salmoniformes > Salmonidae > Salvelinus > Salvelinus alpinus. Next base: position 91,525,677 of record NC_092091.1, on the reverse strand, counting down.
GTTCAGTGGAAACCTGGTCTGTTGGAGGAGAATGTTGACCGTCACCCTGAGTTAAAACAGTATCTGTGTTGGAACAGATGGAGTCAGGAGAACAGGCTCTGGTCACACAGAACAAGTCGTCCAGACCAAACTCATCCCAGTCTGATATCACAGATTCAGGTGTCCAACACTTCTCTCCTGTTGACACGGCAAAAACAGACAGACCAGGTCCATATTGGAGGACAGGTGAGTCAGGAGAGAGGTGCCTGTACTCCTCTTGTGATGCAACGGAATCAGGGGAGGATGGTCTTAAATCTAACTCTGAAAACCAGTCCTCTAAAAATAACAGGCTCTCTCCCGATGTTGAATCTGGTGTCATTGGTCTGTCTTGGCTCATATCTTTGTATGACTCAACTACTAATCTCATTCCATCTTCCGATATAAATGATTCAGGTGAATCTGCTCTGTCCTCAGCAAACAGTTCCTCAAGACATACCTCAGAGAATTCAATGTCTGAAGTTACTGATTGAGGTGAAGAAGATCGATCACCAGTGGGAGCCAAATAATAATTGCAACATTGAGGCATGAAGAGAGGAACTGGAGAGTCAGGAGAGAGAGGCCTGTACTCATCAAATGACACAACAGATTCAGGTGAGGATGGCCTCATGTCAGTAAATAAGTGGTCAAGATATAAAAGGATTCCATCCATGTCTGAACCGAGTGACTCAGGAGAAAGAGGTCTGTATTCAGGAAGGGACGACAACTGGGCGAACTCCCATTCAGCTAAGACGGGGGAAGGGCTTCTGATTTCTGTCGATACTGGCTGGGATATTGGCAAATGAGGTTCATGCAGAGTTTCTGTGACTGTCTGGTCAATGACATGAGGGACTGTTAGCAAGGAACCCTCTTGTTCCGTCTCCTCCTCTGTTGGAGAATGACAAGGTGAGGCTGGTTCTTCAACACTAACTGGCCTCAATTCTTCACCAGATTGATGCGGTTGATCCAGGACTTTTCTAACCTTTCTGTCTCCTGCATATTCAAAAACACCTGTCTTACTCAAATAAGTGTCACCTTGGTATGCTGGGTCAAATGTATGGGCCATTAGCGTGGAGGGAACTACCTTATAAACTAGTCTATAATCTGGAGTTGATGTTTTTTCTTCAGAGAATTCATAAACAGGCTGAGATTCAGAATCGTCCATTTCTGTGGATGAGCTTGTTTCTGCAGCATCCAACTGATCTAGTGATGTCATGGGTTCTGCAGAGGACGGCTGTAACTCTGAAAGCCAGTACTCAACGAAAGAACGAGCGTACTCATCTTCAGGTGGCAGAGGACTGGATTTAGTGAGTGTCTCGTCTACATGTTCATCTTCACCTTCTGATATAAATGATTCAGGTGAATCTGCTCTGTGCTCAGCAAACGATTCCTCAAGACAGAACTCAGAGAATTCAATATCTGATGTTACTGGTTCAGGTGATGAAGACCTATCAGCAGGGAATAACACATAATAATCACAATATGGATGTAAGAACTGGGGAATTGGAGAGTCAGGAGAGAGAGGCCTGTACTCATCAAATGAGGTTACAGATTCAGGTGAAGATGGTCTAGACTCAGCAAACAAGAGCTCAAGGAAGGTATAATCACCTTCTGAAGTTACTGATTCTTGTGTCACGGTTCTGAATTTCATAAAAAACTGTTCAATTGAATCTCTGAATTCACTATCAGCCAAAAAGGAATCAGGAGAATCCGGTCTGTGTTCAGGAATCAGTTCATCGAGATATAATCCACAGTATTCAACGTCTGACGTTACCGACTGAGGTGACGAAGACCTATCGCCCGGGAGTTCCACATAATAATCACAACATTGATGTAAGAACTGGGGAACAGGAGAGTCTGGAGAGAGAGGCCTATGCTCATCAAGTGATGCAACAGAGGCTGGTGAGTTTGGCCTTAACTCAGTAGACCAATCATTAAAAAAAGACTGAATCTCTTCTGATGTTATTGACTCTGGTGTGACCGGCCTGTCCAGGACAATTTCTATGTCCTTCAGACGCTCCATTATCTCTCTAGCCTGTCTGTCTCTTGCACATTCAAAAACACCTGATTTATTCAAGTACGTTTCACCTTGGTACCCTGGGTCAAATGTATAGGCCATTAGCGTGGAGGGAACTACCTTATAAACCAGTCTATATTCTGGAGTTGATATTTTCCCTTCAGAGAATTCATAAACAGGCTGAGATTCAGAATCCGCCATGTCTGTGGATGAGCTTGTTTCTGCAGCATCCAACTGATCTAGTGATGTCATGGGTTCTGCAGAGGACGGCTGTAACTCTGAAAGCCAGTACTCAACGAAAGAACGAGCGTACTCATCTTCAGGTGGCAGAGGACTGGATTTAGTGAGTGTCTCGTCTACATGTTCATATTCACCTTCTGATATAAATGATTCAGGTGAATCTGCTCTGTGCTCAGCAAACGATTCATCAAGACAGAACTCAGAGAATTCAATATCTGATGTTACTGATTCAGGTGAATCTGTTCTGTCCTCAGCAAACGATTCCTCAAGACATATTCCAAACAATTCAATGTCTGACGTAACGGAACAGAGGGAAGATCTACGCTCTGCAGTCATGGTAACATCTGGGATTCTAGGTCCATAGTGGGGAACTGGAGAGTCAGGTGAGAGAGGCCTGTATTCATTCACTGACGCAACAGATTCAGGTGAAGATGGCCTCATGTCAGTAAATAAGTGGTCAAGATACAAAATGATTCCATCCCTGTCTGAACCGAGTGACTCAGGAGAAAGAGGACTGTACTCAGGAAGGGACGACAACTGGATGAACTCACATTCAGCTAAAACGGGGGAAGGGGTTCTGATTTCTGTCTCTACTGGCTGGGATACCTCAACTGCTGTGGTTTCATAGACACTAGGCATGCCAAGGTTGGATTCATGAAATTGAACTGGCCTGAAATCCCCACAATGTTCCCTCTGACAGTCAAGAACCTGTCTAACCTTGTATCTTTGTCCTGAATGTTCGAAAACACCAGTCTTACTATAGTAGGTTTCACCTTTGTTCGCTGGGTCATACGTATGGGACATTAGTTTGATGGGAACTGCCCTGTAAACTAGTCTATATTCTGGAGACACAGGCCGCACCTCAGAGAGTTCATGTACTGGCTGGGATGAAGATCCATCCGAGTCTAGTGATAAGCCTGTTTGTACAGCTTTAGACACCATGAACTGTGGTATGATAGCCCAATGTACAGTTGGGGTCTTTTCTGGAGGACCTGCATCATCATCCCACTCTGATGTTTTAGGAAAACTACCATCATCATCATCATCACCGCCCTCTGACCAGATGGAAATAGGTGAATCTGGTCTGTCCTCAGCAAACAATTCCTCAAGGCTAAATCCAGAGAATTCAATGTCTGAGGTGACTGATTGTGGTGACGAAGATCTATCTTCTGTGAATAGCAAATAATAATCACAACAATGTGATCTGAAATCAGGAATAGGAGAGTCTGGAGAGAGAGGCCTGTACTCATTTAACAATGTTATAGATTCAGTTGAAGATGATCTAGACTCTGCAAACAAGAGCTCAAGGAAGGTATAATCACCTTCTGAAGTCACTGATTCTTGTGACAGGGGTCTGAATTTGATCAAACCTCCTTCAGCTGCTTCTACGAATTCACTCTCTGACACAAAATATTCTGGAGAATATGGTCTCTCTTCATTGAAACATTCCTCAAGATAGAAGCCAGATCCTTCAGTGTCTGAAGTTACTGAAATAGGTGATGAAGATCTGCTAAAGAATGACACTGACGACTCAATTATTGTGGGTCTAAATTGTGGGGTTGGTGAATCTGGAGATAGAGCTCGATATTCGTCATTTGAAGTAATAGAATCAGGTGAAGATGGTCTAGACTCAGCAACCAAGAGCTCAAGGAAGGTATAATCACCTTCTGAAGTTACTGATTCTGGTGACAAGGGTCTGAGTTTCATCAGACCTCTTTCAACTGACTCAACAAATTCACTCTCTGATATAAATGATTCAGGTGAATCTGCTCTGTCTTCAGCAAACAGTTCCTCAAGACAGAACTCAGAGAATTCAATATCTGAAGCTACTGATTCTGGTGATGAACATCTACTTCCAATGAAAGACAAATAACAATCACAACATTGAGGCATGAAGTGAGGAACTGGAGAGTCAGGAGAGAGGGGCCTGTACTCATCAAATGATGCAACAGACTCTGGAGAGGATGATCTAGACCCTGAAAACAAAAGCTCAAGGAAGGTAAAGTCCCCTTCTGAACTTGTTGATTCTGGTGAGTGTGGTCTATACTCAGATAGGCTACTTTGATCTGTCACTGTAAATGCACTTTCTGAAGGTGAATCTGGTCTGTACAAACCACGATATTCAAGGTCTGAAGTTACAGACAATGGTGATGTAGACCTACACACATCGTACAACAAATAATAATCACAATGTCCAGGTCTGAGTTGTGTATTAGGTGAGTCAGGAGAAAGAGGTCTATGATCTTCAAATGTTGTTACAGATTCAGGTATCGGAGAAATACTCCCATTGTACAACAAGTAATAATCACAATGTCCAGGTCTGAATTGTGAACCACTTTCTGAAAAGACTGACTCAGGAGATAAAGGTTTGACGTCAGATGTATCTTGGTGTTTCAAAGTGTCTTCATCTACCTCATCAAGAGAATTAGCTGGCTCCTGCTTTACTGGCATCATTACAGCAGCTGGTAATAATGACCAAAACTTCTCATCACTCAAGTCAAGCTGTATAAATGCTGTTTTAGCTGCAATTGGCAATGTGGTTTTAGCCTGAACAGAGACTTCTGTTGCCATTGTTGTGGTAGATAACATGTCTGTTTTGGTGTCTCTGTGCACAGATTCACACTGGACTAAGGCAGGTGAGATGAAAGTGTTAATAGATGTTTCAGATGGAATAGAGTGAGGGAGAGAATCAGAAACTGGAGAAGATGATTCATGCAAAACTGGAACAAGTTCTCTTTCCAATTGATCCTGAAATTCACTGTCTGAATATATTGATTCAGGAGAATCTGCTCTGTCCTCAGCAAACAATTCCTCAAGGCTAAATCCAGAGAATTCAATGTCTGAGGTGACTGATTGTGGTGATGAAGATCTATCTTCTGTGAATAGCAAATAATAATCACAACAATGTGATCTGAAATCAGGAATAGGAGAGTCTGGAGAGAGAGGCCTGTACTCATTTAATGATGTTATAGATTCAGGTGAAGATGGTCTAGACTCTGCAAACAAGAGCTCATGGATGGTATTACCATCTTCTGAAGTCACTGATTCTGGTGACAGGGGTCTGAATTTTATCAAACCTCCTTCAGCTGCTTCTACGAATTCACTCTCTGACACAAAAGATTCTGGAGAATATGGTCCTTCTTCATTGACAAATTCCTCAAGATAGAAGCCAGATCCTTCAGTGTCTGAAGTTACTGAAATAGGTGACGAAGATCTGCTAAAGAATGACACTGACGACTCAATTATTGTGGGTCTAAATTGTGGGGTTGGGGAATCAGGAGATAGAGCTCGATATTCGTCATTTGAAGTAATAGAATCAGGTGAAGATGGTCTAGACTCTGCAACCAAGAGCTCAAGGAAGGTATAATCACCTTCTAAAGTTACTGATTCTGGTGACAAGGGTCTGAGTTTCATTAGACCTCTTTCAACTGACTCAACAAATTCACTCTCTGATATAAATGATTCAGGTGAATCTGCTCTGTCTTCAGCAAACAGTTCCTCCAGACAGAACTCAGAGAATTCAATATCTGAAGCTACTGATTCTGGTGATGAACATCTACTTCCAATGAAAGACAAATAACAATCGCAACATTGAAGCATGAAGTGAGGAACTGGAGAGTCAGGAGAGAGGGGCCTGTACTCATCAAATGACGCAACAGACTCTGGAGAGGATGATCTAGACCCTGAAAACAAGAGCTCAATGAAGGTAAAGTCCCCTTCTGAAGTTGTTGATTCTGGTGAGAGTGGTCTATACTCAGATAGGCTACTTTGATCTGTCACTGTAAATTCACTATCTGAAGGGGAATCTGGTCTGTACAAACCACGATGTTCAAGGTCTGAAGTTACAGACAAAGGTGATGTAGACCTACACACATCGTACAACAAATAATACTCACAATGTCCAGGTCTGAATTGTGTATTAGGTGAGTCAGGAGAAAGAGGTCTATGATCTTCAAATGTTGTTACAGTTTCAGGTATCGGAGAAATATTCCCATTGTACAACAAGTAATAATCACAATGTCCAGGTCTGAATTGTGAACCACTTTCTGAAAAGACTGACTCAGAAGATAAAGGTTTGACTTCAGATGTATCTTGGTGTTTCAAATTGTCTTCATCTACCTCATCAAGAGAATTAGCTGGCTCCTGCTTTACTGGCATCATTACAGCAGCTGGTAATAATGACCAAAACTTCTCATCACTCAAGTCAAGCTGTATAAATGCTGTTTTAGCTGCAATTGGTAACGTGGTTTTAGCCTGAACAGAGACTTCTGTTGCCATTGTTGTGGTAGATAACATGTCTGTGTTGGTGTCTCTGTGCAGAGATTCAGACTGGACTAAGGCAGGTGAGATGAATGTGTTAATAGATGTTTCAGATGGAATAGAGTGAGGGAGAGAATCAGACACTGGAGAAGATGATTCATGCAAAACTGGAACAAGTTCTGCTTCCAATTGATCCTGAAATTCACTGTCTGAATATATTGATTCAGGAGAATCTGCTCTGTCCTCAGCAAACAATTCCTCAAGGCTAAATCCAGATAATTCAATGTCTGAGGTGACTGATTGTGGTGATGAAGATCTATCTTTTGTGAATAGCAAATAATAATCACAACAATGTGATCTGAAATCAGGAATAGGAGAGTCTGGAGAGAGAGGCCTGTACTCATTTAACGATGTTATAGATTCAGGTGAAGATGGTCTAGACTCTGCAAACAAGAGCTCAAGGAAGGTGTAACCATCTTCTGAAGTTACTGATTCTGGTGACAGGGGTCTGAATTTTATCAAACCTCCTTCAGCTGCTTCTAGGAATTCACTCTCTGACACAAAAGATTCTGGAGAATATGGTCTCTCTTCATTGACAAATTCCTCAAGAGAGAAGCAAGATCTTTCAATGTCTGAAGTTACTGAAATAGGTGACGAAGATCTGCTAAAGAATGACACTGACGACTCAATTATTGTGGGTCTAAATTGTGGGATTGGGGAATCAGGAGATAGAGCTCGATATTCGTCATTTGAAGCGATAGAATCAGGTGAAGATGGTCTAGACTCAGCAACCAAGAGCTCAAGGAAGGTATAACCATCTTCTGAAGTTACTGATTCTGGTGACAGGGGTCTGAATTTTATCAAACCTCCTTCACCTGCTTCTAGGAATTCACTCTCTGACACAAAAGATTCTGGAGAATTTGGTCTCTCTTCATTGAAACATTCCTCAAGATAGAAGGTAGATCCGTCAGTGTCTGAAATTTCTGAAATAGGTGACGAAGATCTGCTAAAGAATGACACTGACGACTCCATTATTGTGAGTCTAAATTGTGGGATTGGGGAATCAGGAGATAGAGCTCGATATTCGTCATTTGAAGCGTAAGAATCAGGTGAAGATGGTCTAGACTCAGCAACCAAGAGCTCAAGGAAGGTATAATCACCTTCTGAAGTTACTGATTCTGGTGACAAGGGTCTGAGTTTCATCAGACCTCTTTCAACTGACTCAACAAATTCACTCTCTGATATAAATGATTCAGGTGAATCTGCTCTGTCTTCAGCAAACAGTTCCTCAAGACAGAACTCAGAGAATTCAATATCTGAAGTTACTGATTCTGGTGATGAACATCTACTTCCAATGAAAGATAAATAACAATCACAACATTGAGGCATGAAGTGAGGAACTGGAGAGTCAGGAGAGAGGGGCCTGTACTCATCAAATGATGCAACAGACTCTGGAGAGGATGATCTAGACCCTGAAAACAAGAGCTCAAGGAAGGTGAAGTCCCCTTCTGAAGTTGTTGATTCTGGTGAGAGTGGTCTATACTCAGATAGGCTACTTTGATCTGTCACTGTAAATGCACTTTCTGAAGGGGAATCTGGTCTGTACAAACCACGATATTCAAGGTCTGAAGTTACAGACAATGGTGATGTAGACCTACACACATCGTACAACAAATAATAATCACAATGTCCAGGTCTGAGTTGTGTATTAGGTGAGTCAGGAGAAAGAGGTCTATGATCTTCAAATGTTGTTACAGGTTCAGGTATCGGAGAAATACTCCCATTGTACAACAAGTAATAATCACAATGTCCAGGTCTGAATTGTGAACCACTTTCTGAAAAGACTGACTCAGGAGATAAAGGTTTGACTTCAGATGTATCTTGGTGTTTCAAAGTGTCTTCATCTACCTCATCAAGAGAATTAGGTGGCTCCTGCTTTACTGGCATCATTACAGCAGCTGGTAAAAACGACAAACGTTTCTCATCACTCAAGTCAAGCTGTATAAATGCTGTTTTAGCTGCAATTGGTAACGTGGTTTTAGCCTGAACAGAGACTTCTGTTGCCATTGTTGTGGTAGATAACATGTCTGTGTTGGTGTCTCTGTGCACAGATTCACACTGGACTAAGGCAGGTGAGATGAATGTGTTAATAGATGTTTCAGATGGAATAGAGTGAGGGAGAGAATCAGAAACTGGAGAAGATGATTCATGCATAACTGGAACAAGTTCTCTTTCCAATTGATCCTGAAATTCACCGTCTGAATATATTGATTCAGGAGAATCTGCTCTGTCCTCAGCAAACAATTCCTCAAGGCTAAATCCAGAGAATTCAATGTCTGAGGTGACTGATTGTGGTGACGAAGATCTATCTTCTGTGAATAGCAAATAATAATCACAACAATGGGATCTGAAATCAGGAACAGGAGAGTCTGGAGAGAGAGGCCTGTACTCATTTAACGATGTTATAGATTCAGGTGAAGATGGTCTAGACTCTGCAAACAAGCGCTCAAGGAAGGTATAACCATCTTCTGAAGTTACTGATTCTGGTGACAGGGGTCTGAATTTTATCAAACCTCCTTCAGCTGCTTCTAGGAATTCACTCTCTGACACAAAAGATTCTGGAGAATATGGTCTCTCTTCATTGAAAAATTCCTCGAGATAGATGCCAGATCCTTCAGTGTCTGAAGTTACTGAAATAGGTGACGAAGATCTGCTAAAGAATGACACTGACGACTCAATTATTGTGGGTCTAAATTGTGGGATTGGGGAATCAGGAGATAGAGCTCGATATTCGTCATTTGAAGCGATAGAATCAGGTGAAGATGGTCTAGACTCAGCAACCAAGAGCTCAAGGAAGGTATAATCACCTACTGTTTCTGGTGACAAGGGTCTGAGTTTCATTAGACCTCTTTCAACTGACTCAACAAATTCACTCTCTGATATAAATGATTCAGGTGAATCTGCTCTGTCTTCAGCAAACAGTTCCTCCAGACAGAACTCAGAGAATTCAATATCTGAAGCTACTGATTCTGGTGATGAACATCTACTTCCAATGAAAGTTAAATAACAATCGCAACATTGAGGCATGAAGTGAGGAACTGGAGAGTCAGGAGAGAGGGGCCTGTACTCATCAAATGATGCAACAGACTCTGGAGAGGATGATCTAGACTCTGAAAACAAGAGCTCAAGGAAGGTAAAGTCCCCTTCTGAAGTTATTGATTCTGGTGAGAGTGGTCTATACTCAGATGGGCTACTTTGATCTGTCACTGTAAATGCACTATCTGAAGGGGAATCTGGTCTGTACAAACCACGGTATTCAAGGTCTGAAGTTACAGACAAAGGTGATGTAGAACTATACACACCGTACAACAAATAATAATCACAATGTCCAGGTCTGAATTGTGTATTAGGTGAGTCAGGAGAAAGAGGTCTATGATCTTCAAATGTTGTTACAGATTCAGGTATCGGAGAAATACTCCCATCGTACAACAAGTAATAATCACAATGTCCAGGTCTGAATTGTGTATTAGATGAGTCAGGAGAAAGAGGTCTATGATCTTCAAATGTTGTGACAGATTCAGGTATCGGAGAAATACTCCCATTGTACAACAAGTAATAATCACAATGTCCAGGTCTGAATTGTGAACCACTTTCTGAAAAGACTGACTCAGGAGATAAAGGTTTGACTTCAGATGTATCTTGGTGTTTCAAAGTGTCTTCATCTACCTCATCAAGAGAATTAGCTGGCTCCTGCTTTACTGGCATCATTACAGCAGCTGGTAATAACGACAAACATTTCTCATCACTCAAGTCAAGCTGTATAAATGCTGTTTTAGCTGCAACTGGTAATGTGGTTTTAGCCTGAACAGAGACTTCTGTTGCCATTGTTGTGGTAGATAACATGTCTGTGTTGGTGTCTCTGTGCACAGATTCAGACTGGACTAAGGCAGGTGAGATGAATGTGTTAATAGATGTTTCAGATGGAATAGAGTGAGGGAGAGAATCAGAAACTGGAGAAGATGATTCATGCAAAACTGGAACAAGTTCTGCTTCCAATTGATCCTGAAATTCACCGTCTGAATATATTGATTCAGGAGAATCTGCTCTGTCCTCAGCAAACAATTCCTCAAGGCTAAATCCAGAGAATTCAATGTCTGAGGTGACTGATTGTGGTGACGAAGATCTATCTTCTGTGAATAGCAAATAATAATCACAACAATGTGATCTGAAATCAGGAATAGGAGAGTCTGGAGAGAGAGGCCTGTACTCATTTAACGATGTTATAGATTCAGGTGAAGATGGTCTAGACTCTGCAAACAAGAGCTCAAGGAAGGTATAGCCATCTTCTGAAGTTACTGATTCTGGTGACAGGGGTCTGAATTTTATCAAACCTCCTTCAGCTGCTTCTACGAATTCACTCTCTGACACAAAAGATTCTGGAGAATTTGGTCTCTCTTCATTGAAACATTCCTCAAGATAGAAGGTAGATACGTCAGTGTCTGAAGTTTCTGAAATAGGTGACGAAGATCTGCTAAAGAATGACACTGACGACTCCATTATTGTGAGTCTAAAATGTGGGATTGGGGAATCAGGAGATAGAGCTCGATATTCGTCATTTGAAGCGTAAGAATCAGGTGAAGATGGTCTAGACTCAGCAACCAAGAGCTCAAGGAAGGTATAATCACCTTCTGAAGTTACTGATTCTGGTGACAAGGGTCTGAGTTTCATTAGACCTCTTTCAACTGACTCAACAAATTCACTCTCTGATATAAATGATTCAGGTGAATCTGCTCTGTCTTCAGCAAACAGTTCCTCCAGACAGAACTCAGAGAATTCAATATCTGAAGCTACTGATTCTGGTGATGAACATCTACTTCCAGTAAAAGACAAATAACATTCACAACATTGAGTCATGAAGTGAGGAACTGGAGAGTCAGGAGAGAGGGGCCTGTACTCATCAAATGATGCAACAGACTCTGGAGAGGATGATCTAGACCCTGAAAACAAGAGCTCAAGGAAGGTAAAGTCCCCTTCTGAAGTTGTTGATTCTGGTGAGAGTGGTCTATACTCAGATAGGCTACTTTGATCTGTCACTGTAAATTCACTATCTGAAGGGGAATCTGGTCTGTACAAACCACGATATTCAAGGTCTGAAGTTTCAGGTGATGTAGACCTACACACATCGTACAACAAATAATAATCACAATGTCCAGGTCTGAATTGTGTATTAGGTGAGTCAGGAGAAAGAGGTCTATGATCTTCAAATGTTGTTACAGATTCAGGTATCGGAGAAATACTCCCATTGTACAACAAGTAATAATCACAATGTCCAGGTCTGAATTGTGAACCACTTTCTGAAAAGACTGACTCAGGAGATAAAGGTTTGACTTCAGATGTATCTTGGTGTTTCAAAGTGTCTTCATCTACCTCATCAAGAGAATTAGCTGGCTCCTGCTTTACTGGCATCATTACAGCAGCTGGTAATAACGACAAACATTTCTCATCACTCAAGTCAAGCTGTATAAATGCTGTTTTAGCTGCAACTGGTAACGTGGTTTTAGCCTCAACAGAGACTTCTGTTGCCATTGTTGTGGTAGATAACATGTCTGTGTTGGTGTCTCTGTGCACAGATTCAGACTGGACTAATGCAGATGAGATGAAAGTGTTAATAGATGTTTCAGATGGAATAGAGTGAGGGAGAGAATCAGACACTGGAGAAGATGATTCATGCAAAACTGGAACAAGTTCTCTTTCCAATTGATCCTGAAATTCACTGTCTGAATATATTGATTCAGGAGAATCTGCTCTGTCCTCAGCAAACAATTCCTCAAGGCTAAATCCAGAGAATTCAATGTCTGAGGTGACTGATTGTGGTGACGAAGATCTATCTTCTGTGAACAGCAAATAATAATCACAACAATGTGATCTGAAATCAGGAATAGGAGAGTCTGGAGAGAGAGGCCTGTACTCATTTAACGATGTTATAGATTCAGGTGAAGATGGTCTAGACTCTGCAAACAAGAGCTCAAGGAAGGTATAATCACCTTCTGAAGTCACTGATTCTTGTGACAGGGGTCTGAATTTTATCAAACCTCCTTCAGCTGCTTCTAGGAATTCACTCTCTGACACAAAAGATTCAGGAGAATTTGGTCTCTCTTCATTGTAACATTCCTCAAGATAGAAGGTAGATCCGTCAGTGTCTGAAGTTTCTGAAATAGGTGACGAAGATCTGCTAAAGAATGACACTGACGACTCCATTATTGTGAGTCTAAATTGTGGGATTGGGGAATCAGGAGATAGAGCTCGATATTCGTCATTTGAAGCGTAAGAATCAGGTGAAGATGGTCTAGACTCAACAACCAAGAGCTCAAGGAAGGTATAATCACCTTCTGAAGTTACTGATTCTGGTGACAAGGGTCTGAGTTTCATTAGACCTCTTTCAACTGACTCAACAAATTCACTCTCTGATATAAATGATTCAGGTGAATCTGCTCTGTCTTCAGCAAACAGTTCCTCCAGACAGAACTCAGAGAATTCAATATCTGAAGCTACTGATTCTGGTGATGAACATCTACTTACAATGAAAGACAAATAACAATCACAACATTGAGGCATGAAGTGAGGAACTGGAGAGTCAGGAGAGAGGGGCCTGTACTCATCAAATGATGCAACAGACTCTGGAGAGGATGATCTAGACCCTGAAAACAAAAGCTCAAGGAAGGTAAAGTCCCCTTCTGAAGTTGTTGATTCTGGTGAGTGTGGTCTATACTCAGATAGGCTACTTTGATCTGTCACTGTAAATGCACTTTCTGAAGGTGAATCTGGTCTGTACAAACCACGATATTCAAGGTCTGAAGTTACAGACAATGGTGATGTAGACCTACACACATCGTACAACAAATAATAATCACAATGTCCAGGTCTGAGTTGTGTATTAGGTGAGTCAGGAGAAAGAGGTCTATGATCTTCAAATGTTGTTACAGATTCAGGTATCGGAGAAATACTCCCATTGTACAACAAGTAATAATCACAATGTCCAGGTCTGAATTGTGAACCACTTTCTGAAAAGACTGACTCAGGAGATAAAGGTTTGACTTCAGATGTATCTTGGTGTTTCAAAGTGTCTTCATCTACCTCATCAAGAGAATTAGCTGGCTCCTGCTTTACTGGCATCATTACAGCAGCTGGTAATAATGACCAAAACTTCTCATCACTCAAGTCAAGCTGTATAAATGCTGTTTTAGCTGCTAATGGTAACGTGGTTTTAGCCTGAACAGAGTCTTCTGTTGCCATTGTTGTGGTAGATAACATGTCTGTTTTGGTGTCTCTGTGCACAGATTCAGACTGGACTAAGGCAGGTGAGATGAATGTGTTAATAGATGTTTCAGATGGAATAGAGTGAGGGAGAGAATCAGTAACTGGAGAAGATGATTCATGCAAAACTGGAACAAGTTCTGCTTCCAATTGATCCTGAAATTCACCGTCTGAATATATCGATTCAGGAGAATCTGCTCTGTCCTCAGCAAACAATTCCTCAAGGCTAAATCCAGAGAATTCAATGTCTGAGGTGACTGATTGTGGTGACGAAGATCTATCTTCTGTGAATAGCAAATAATAATCACAACAATGTGATCTGAAATCAGGAATAGGAGAGTCTGGAGACAGAGGCCTGTACTCATTTAACGATGTTATAGATTCAGGTGAAGATGGTCTAGACTCTGCAAACAAGAGCTCAAGGAAGGTATAACCATCTTCTGAAGTTACTGATTCTGGTGACAGGGGTCTGAATTTTATGAAACCTCCTTCAGCTGCTTCTAGGAATTCACTCTCTGACACAAAAGATTCTGGAGAATATGGTCTCTCTTCATTGACAAATTCCTCAAGAGAGAAGCAAGATCTTTCAATGTCTGAAGTTACTGAAATAGGTGACGAAGATCTGCTAAAGAATGACACTGACGACTCAATTATTGTGGGTCTAAATTGTGGGATTGGGGAATCAGGAGATAGAGCTCGATATTCGTCATTTGAAGCGATAGAATCAGGTGAAGATGGTCTAGACTCAGCAACCAAGAGCTCAAGGAAGGTATAACCATCTTCTGAAGTTACTGATTCTGGTGACAGGGGTCTGAATTTTATCAAACCTCCTTCACCTGCTTCTAGGAATTCACTCTCTGACACAAAAGATTCTGGAGAATTTGGTCTCTCTTCATTGAAACATTCCTCAAGATAGAAGGTAGATCCGTCAGTGTCTGAAATTTCTGAAATAGGTGACGAAGATCTGCTAAAGAATGACACTGACGACTCCATTATTGTGAGTCTAAATTGTGGGATTGGGGAATCAGGAGATAGAGCTCGATATTCGTCATTTGAAGCGTAAGAATCAGGTGAAGATGGTCTAGACTCAGCAACCAAGAGCTCAAGGAAGGTATAATCACCTTCTGAAGTTACTGATTCTGGTGACAAGGGTCTGAGTTTCATCAGACCTCTTTCAACTGACTCAACAAATTCACTCTCTGATATAAATGATTCAGGTGAATCTGCTCTGTCTTCAGCAAACAGTTCCTCAAGACAGAACTCAGAGAATTCAATATCTGAAGTTACTGATTCTGGTGATGAACATCTACTTCCAATGAAAGATAAATAACAATCACAACATTGAGGCATGAAGTGAGGAACTGGAGAGTCAGGAGAGAGGGGCCTGTACTCATCAAATGATGCAACAGACTCTGGAGAGGATGATCTAGACCCTGAAAACAAGAGCTCAAGGAAGGTGAAGTCCCCTTCTGAAGTTGTTGATTCTGGTGAGAGTGGTCTATACTCAGATAGGCTACTTTGATCTGTCACTGTAAATGCACTTTCTGAAGGGGAATCTGGTCTGTACAAACCACGATATTCAAGGTCTGAAGTTACAGACAATGGTGATGTAGACCTACACACATCGTACAACAAATAATAATCACAATGTCCAGGTCTGAGTTGTGTATTAGGTGAGTCAGGAGAAAGAGGTCTATGATCTTCAAATGTTGTTACAGGTTCAGGTATCGGAGAAATACTCCCATTGTACAACAAGTAATAATCACAATGTCCAGGTCTGAATTGTGAACCACTTTCTGAAAAGACTGACTCAGGAGATAAAGGTTTGACTTCAGATGTATCTTGGTGTTTCAAAGTGTCTTCATCTACCTCATCAAGAGAATTAGGTGGCTCCTGCTTTACTGGCATCATTACAGCAGCTGGTAAAAACGACAAACGTTTCTCATCACTCAAGTCAAGCTGTATAAATGCTGTTTTAGCTGCAATTGGTAACGTGGTTTTAGCCTGAACAGAGACTTCTGTTGCCATTGTTGTGGTAGATAACATGTCTGTTTTGGTGTCTCTGTGCACAGATTCAGACTGGACTAAGGCAGGTGAGATGAATGTGTTAATAGATGTTTCAGATGGAATAGAGTGAGGGAGAGAATCAGAAACTGGAGAAGATGATTCATGCATAACTGGAACAAGTTCTCTTTCCAATTGATCCTGAAATTCACCGTCTGAATATATTGATTCAGGAGAATCTGCTCTGTCCTCAGCAAACAATTCCTCAAGGCTAAATCCAGAGAATTCAATGTCTGAGGTGACTGATTGTGGTGACGAAGATCTATCTTCTGTGAATAGCAAATAATAATCACAACAATGTGATCTGAAATCAGGAATAGGAGAGTCTGGAGAGAGAGGCCTGTACTCATTTAACAATGTTATAGATTCAGTTGAAGATGATCTAGACTCTGCAAACAAGAGCTCAAGGAAGGTATAATCACCTTCTGAAGTCACTGATTCTTGTGACAGGGGTCTGAATTTTATCAAACCTCCTTCAGCTGCTTCTAGGAATTCACTCTCTGACACAAAAGATTCAGGAGAATTTGGTCTCTCTTCATTGTAACATTCCTCAAGATAGAAGGTAGATCCGTCAGTGTCTGAAGTTTCTGAAATAGGTGACGAAGATCTGCTAAAGAATGACACTGACGACTCCATTATTGTGAGTCTAAATTGTGGGATTGGGGAATCAGGAGATAGAGCTCGATATTCGTCATTTGAAGCGTAAGAATCAGGTGAAGATGGTCTAGACTCAACAACCAAGAGCTCAAGGAAGGTATAATCACCTTCTGAAGTTACTGATTCTGGTGACAAGGGTCTGAGTTTCATTAGACCTCTTTCAACTGACTCAACAAATTCACTCTCTGATATAAATGATTCAGGTGAATCTGCTCTGTCTTCAGCAAACAGTTCCTCCAGACAGAACTCAGAGAATTCAATATCTGAAGCTACTGATTCTGGTGATGAACATCTACTTACAATGAAAGACAAATAACAATCACAACATTGAGGCATGAAGTGAGGAACTGGAGAGTCAGGAGAGAGGGGCCTGTACTCATCAAATGATGCAACAGACTCTGGAGAGGATGATCTAGACCCTGAAAACAAAAGCTCAAGGAAGGTAAAGTCCCCTTCTGAAGTTGTTGATTCTGGTGAGTGTGGTCTATACTCAGATAGGCTACTTTGATCTGTCACTGTAAATGCACTTTCTGAAGGTGAATCTGGTCTGTACAAACCACGATATTCAAGGTCTGAAGTTACAGACAATGGTGATGTAGACCTACACACATCGTACAACAAATAATAATCACAATGTCCAGGTCTGAGTTGTGTATTAGGTGAGTCAGGAGAAAGAGGTCTATGATCTTCAAATGTTGTTACAGATTCAGGTATCGGAGAAATACTCCCATTGTACAACAAGTAATAATCACAATGTCCAGGTCTGAATTGTGAACCACTTTCTGAAAAGACTGACTCAGGAGATAAAGGTTTGACTTCAGATGTATCTTGGTGTTTCAAAGTGTCTTCATCTACCTCATCAAGAGAATTAGCTGGCTCCTGCTTTACTGGCATCATTACAGCAGCTGGTAATAATGACCAAAACTTCTCATCACTCAAGTCAAGCTGTATAAATGCTGTTTTAGCTGCTAATGGTAACGTGGTTTTAGCCTGAACAGAGTCTTCTGTTGCCATTGTTGTGGTAGATAACATGTCTGTTTTGGTGTCTCTGTGCACAGATTCAGACTGGACTAAGGCAGGTGAGATGAATGTGTTAATAGATGTTTCAGATGGAATAGAGTGAGGGAGAGAATCAGTAACTGGAGAAGATGATTCATGCAAAACTGGAACAAGTTCTGCTTCCAATTGATCCTGAAATTCACCGTATGAATATATCGATTCAGGAGAATCTGCTCTGTCCTCAGCAAACAATTCCTCAAGGCTAAATCCAGAGAATTCAATGTCTGAGGTGACTGATTGTGGTGACGAAGATCTATCTTCTGTGAATAGCAAATAATAATCACAACAATGTGATCTGAAATCAGGAATAGGAGAGTCTGGAGAGAGAGGCCTGTACTCATTTAACGATGTTATAGATTCAGGTGAAGATGGTCTAGACTCTGCAAACAAGAGCTCAAGGAAGGTATAACCATCTTCTGAAGTTACTGATTCTGGTGACAGGGGTCTGAATTTTATCAAACCTCCTTCAGCTGCTTCTAGGAATTCACTCTCTGACACAAAAGATTCTGGAGAATATGGTCTCTCTTCATTGACAAATTCCTCAAGAGAGAAGCAAGATCTTTCAATGTCTGAAGTTACTGAAATAGGTGACGAAGATCTGCTAAAGAATGACACTGACGACTCAATTATTGTGGGTCTAAATTGTGGGATTGGGGAATCAGGAGATAGAGCTCGATATTCGTCATTTGAAGCGATAGAATCAGGTGAAGATGGTCTAGACTCAGCAACCAAGAGCTCAAGGAAGGTATAACCATCTTCTGAAGTTACTGATTCTGGTGACAGGGGTCTGAATTTTATCAAACCTCCTTCACCTGCTTCTAGGAATTCACTCTCTGACACAAAAGATTCTGGAGAATTTGGTCTCTCTTCATTGAAACATTCCTCAAGATAGAAGGTAGATCCGTCAGTGTCTGAAATTTCTGAAATAGGTGACGAAGATCTGCTAAAGAATGACACTGACGACTCCATTATTGTGAGTCTAAATTGTGGGATTGGGGAATCAGGAGATAGAGCTCGATATTCGTCATTTGAAGCGTAAGAATCAGGTGAAGATGGTCTAGACTCAGCAACCAAGAGCTCAAGGAAGGTATAATCACCTTCTGAAGTTACTGATTCTGGTGACAAGGGTCTGAGTTTCATCAGACCTCTTTCAACTGACTCAACAAATTCACTCTCTGATATAAATGATTCAGGTGAATCTGCTCTGTCTTCAGCAAACAGTTCCTCAAGACAGAACTCAGAGAATTCAATATCTGAAGTTACTGATTCTGGTGATGAACATCTACTTCCAATGAAAGATAAATAACAATCACAACATTGAGGCATGAAGTGAGGAACTGGAGAGTCAGGAGAGAGGGGCCTGTACTCATCAAATGATGCAACAGACTCTGGAGAGGATGATCTAGACCCTGAAAACAAGAGCTCAAGGAAGGTGAAGTCCCCTTCTGAAGTTGTTGATTCTGGTGAGAGTGGTCTATACTCAGATAGGCTACTTTGATCTGTCACTGTAAATGCACTTTCTGAAGGGGAATCTGGTCTGTACAAACCACGATATTCAAGGTCTGAAGTTACAGACAATGGTGATGTAGACCTACACACATCGTACAACAAATAATAATCACAATGTCCAGGTCTGAGTTGTGTATTAGGTGAGTCAGGAGAAAGAGGTCTATGATCTTCAAATGTTGTTACAGGTTCAGGTATCGGAGAAATACTCCCATTGTACAACAAGTAATAATCACAATGTCCAGGTCTGAATTGTGAACCACTTTCTGAAAAGACTGACTCAGGAGATAAAGGTTTGACTTCAGATGTATCTTGGTGTTTCAAAGTGTCTTCATCTACCTCATCAAGAGAATTAGGTGGCTCCTGCTTTACTGGCATCATTACAGCAGCTGGTAAAAACGACAAACGTTTCTCATCACTCAAGTCAAGCTGTATAAATGCTGTTTTAGCTGCAATTGGTAACGTGGTTTTAGCCTGAACAGAGACTTCTGTTGCCATTGTTGTGGTAGATAACATGTCTGTTTTGGTGTCTCTGTGCACAGATTCAGACTGGACTAAGGCAGGTGAGATGAATGTGTTAATAGATGTTTCAGATGGAATAGAGTGAGGGAGAGAATCAGAAACTGGAGAAGATGATTCATGCATAACTGGAACAAGTTCTCTTTCCAATTGATCCTGAAATTCACCGTCTGAATATATTGATTCAGGAGAATCTGCTCTGTCCTCAGCAAACAATTCCTCAAGGCTAAATCCAGAGAATTCAATGTCAGAGGTGACTGATTGTGGTGATGAAGATCTATCTTCTGTGAATAGCAAATAATAATCACAACAATGTGATCTGAAATCAGGAATAGGAGAGTCTGGAGAGAGAGGCCTGTACTCATTTAACGTTGTTATAGATTCAGGTGAAGATGGTCTAGACTCTGCAAACAAGAGCTCAAGGAAGGTATAACCATCTTCTGAAGTCACTGATTCTGGTGACAGGGGTCTGAATTTTATCAAACCTCCTTCAGCTGCTTCTACGAATTCACTCTCTGACACAAAAGATTCTGGAGAATATGGTCTATCTTCATTAATAAATTCGTCAAGATAGATGCCAGATGCGTCAGTGTCTGAAGTTACTGAAATAGGTGACGAAGATCTGCTAAAGAATGACACTGACGACTCAATTATTGTGGGTCTAAATTGTGGGGTTGGGGAATCAGGAGATAGAGCTCGATATTCGTCATTTGAAGTAATAGAATCAGGTGAAGATGGTCTAGACTCAGCAAACAAGAGCTCAAGGAAGGTATAACCATCTTCTGAAGTTACTGATTCTGGTGACAGGGGTCTGAATTTTATCAAACCTCCTTCAGCTGCTTCTACGAATTCACTCTCTGACACAAAAGATTCTGGAGAATATGGTCTCTCTTCATTGCCAATTTCCTCAAGATAGATGCCAGATCCTTCAGTGTCTGAAGTTACTGAAATAGGTGACGAAGATCTGCTAAAGAATGACACTGACGACTCAATTATTGTGTATCTAAATTGTGGGGTTGGGGAATCAGGAGATAGAGCTCGATATTCGTCATTTGAAGTAATAGAATCAGGTGAAGATGGTCTAGACTCAGCAACCAAGAGCTCAAGGAAGGTATAATCACCTTCTGAAGTTACTGATTCTGGTGACAAGGGTCTGAGTTTCAGTAGACGTCTTTCAACTGACTCAACAAATTCACTCTCTGATATAAATGATTCAGGTGAATCTGCTCTGTCTTCAACAAACAGTTCCTCAAGACAGAACTCAGAGAATTCAATATCTGAAGATTCTGATTCTGGTGATGAACATCTACTTCCAATGAAAGACAAATAACAATCGCAACATTGAGGCATGAAGTGAGGAACTGGAGAGTCAGGAGAGAGGGGCCTGTACTCATCAAATGATGCAACAGACTCTGGAGAGGATGATCTAGAACCTGAAAACAAGAGATCAAGGAAGGTAAAGTCCCCTTCTGAAGTTATTGATTCTGGTGAGAGTGGTCTATACTCAGATAGGCTACTTTCAACTGTCACTGTAAATACACCATCTGAAGCGGAATCTGGTCTATACAAACCACGATGTTCAAGGTCTGAAGTTACAGACTGTGGTGATGTAGACCTACACACATCATACAACAAATAATAATCACAATGTCCAGGTCTGAATTGTGTATTAGGTGAGTCAGGAGAAAGAGGTATATGATCTTCAAATGTTGTGACAGATTCAGGTATCGGAGAAATACTCCCATTGTACAACAAGTAATAATCACAATTTCCAGGTCTGAATTGTGAACCACTTTCTGAAAAGACTGACTCAGGAGATAAAGGTTTGACTTCAGATGTATCTTGGTGTTTCAAATTGTCTTCATCTACCTCATCAAGAGAATTAGCTGGCTCCTGCTTTACTGGCATCATTACAGCAGCTGGTAATAATGACCAAAACTTTCCATCACTCAAGTCAAGCTGTATAAATGCTGTTTTAGCTGCAACTGGCAATGTGGTTTTAGCCTGAACCGAGACTTCTGTTGCCATTGTTGTGGTAGATAACATGTCTGTTTTGGTGTCTCTGTGCACAGATTCAGACTGGACTAAGGCAGGTGAGATGAATGTGTTAATAGATGTTTCAGATGGAATAGAGTGAGGGAGAGAATCAGAAACTGGAGAAGATGATTCATGCAAAACTGGAACAAGTTCTGCTTCCAATTGATCCTGAAATTCACTGTCTGAATATATTGATTCAGGAGAATCTGCTCTGTCCTCAGCAAACAATTCCTCAAGGCTAAATCCAGAGAATTCAATGTCTGAGGTGACTGATTGTCGTGACGAAGACCTATGATCTGTGAATAGCAAATAATAATCACAACAATGTGATCTAAAATCAGGAATAGGAGAGTCTGGAGAGAGAGGCCTGTTCTCATTTAACGATGTTATAGATTCAGGTGAAGATGGTCTAGACTCTGCAAACAAGAGCTCAAGGATGGTATAACCATCTTCTGAAGTCACTGATTCTGGTGACAGGGGTCTGCATTTTATCAAACCTCCTTCAGCTGCTTCTACGAATTCACTCTCTGACACAAAAGATTCTGGAGAATATGGTCTCTCTTCATTGACAAATTCCTCAAGATAGAAGCCAGATCCTTCAGTGTCTGAAGTTACTGAAATAGGTGACGAGGATCTGCTAAAGAATGACACTGACGACACATTTATTGTGGGTCTAAATTGTGGGGTTGGGGAATCAGGAGATAGGGCTCGATATTCGTCATTTGAAGCGATAGAATCAGGTGAAGATGGTCTAGACTCAGCAACCAAGAGCTCAAGGAAGGTATAATCACATTCTGAAATTACTGATTCTGGTGACAAGGGTCTGAGTTTCATTAGACCTCTTTCAACTGACTCAACAAATTCACTCTCTGATATAAATGATTCAGGTGAATCTGCTCTGTCTTCAGCAAACAGTTCCTCAAGACAGAACTCAGAGAATTCAATATCTGAAGCTACTGATTCTGGTGATGAACATCTACTTCCAGTGAAAGACAAATAACAATCGCAGCATTGAGGCATGAATTGAGGAACTGGAGAGTCAGGAGTGAGGGGCCTGTACTCATCAAATGATGCAACAGACTCTGGAGAGGATGATCTAGACCCTGAAATCAAGAGCTCAAGGAAGGTAAAGTCCCCTTCTGAAGTTGTTGATTCTGGTGAGAGTGGTCTATACTCAGATAGGCTACTTTGATCTGTCACTGTAAACTCACTTTCTGAAGGGGAATCTGGTCTGTACAAACCACGATATTCAAGGTCTGAAGTTACAGACAAAGGTGATGTAGACCTACACACATCGTACGACAAATAATAATCACAATGTCCAGGTCTGAATTGTGTATTAGGTGAGTCAGGAGAAAGAGATCTATGATCTTCAAATGTTGTTACAGATTTAGCTATTGGAGAAATAATCCCATTGTACATCAAGTAATAATCACAATGTCCAGGTCTGAATAGTGAACCACTTTCTGAAAAGACTGACTCAGGAGATAAAGGATGGACTTCAGATGTATCTTGGTGTTTCAAATTGTCTTCATCTACCTCATCAAGAGAATTAGCTGGCTCCTGCTTTACTGGCATCGTTACAGCAGCTGGTAAGAACAACAAACATTTCTCACCACTCAAGTCAAGCTGTATAAATGCTGTTTTAGCTGCCATTGGTAACGTGGTTTTAGCCTGAACAGAGACTTCTGTTGCCATTGTTGTGGTAGATAACATGTCTGTTTTGGTGTCTCTGTGCACAGATTCAGACTGGACTAATGCAGGTGAGATGAATGTGTTAATAGATGTTTCAGATGGAATAGAGTGAGGGAGAGAATCAGACACTGGAGAAGATGATTCATGCAAAACTGGAACAAGTTCTGCTTCCAATTGATCCTGAAATTCACTGTCTGAATATATTGATTCAGGAGAATCTGCTCTGTCCTCAGCAAACAATTCCTCAAGGCTAAATCCAGATAATTCAATGTCTGAGGTGACTGATTGTGGTGACGAAGATCTATCTTCTGTGAATAGCAAATAATAATCACAACAATGTGATCTGAAATCAGGAATAGGAGAGTCTGGCGAGAGAGGCCTGTACTCATTTAACGATGTTATAGATTCAGGTGAAGATGGTCTAAACTCTGCAAACAAGCGCTCAAGGAAGGTATAACCATCTTCTGAAGTTACTGATTCTGGTGACAGGGGTCTGAATTTTATCAAACCTCCTTCAGCTGCTTCTAGGAATTCACTCTCTGACACAAAAGATTCTGGAGAATATGGTCTCTCTTCCTTGAAACATTCCTCAAGATAGAACCCAGATCCTTCAGTGTCTGAAGTTACTGAAATAGGTGACGAAGATCTGCTAAAGAATGACACTGATGACTCAATTATTGTGGGTCTAAATTGTGGGGTTGGGGAATCAGGAGATAGAGCTCGATGTTCGTCATTTGAAGCGATAGAATCAGGTGAAGATGGTCTAGACTCTGCAACCAAGAGCTCAAGGAAGGTATAATCACCTTCTGAAGTTACTGATTCTGGTGACAAGGGTCTGAGTTTCATTAGACCTCTTTCAACTGACTCAACAAATTCACTCTCTGATATAAATGATTCAGGTGAATCTGCTCTGTCCTCAGCAAACAATTCCTCAAGGCTAAATCCAGAGAATTCAATGTCACAGGTGACTGATTGTGGTGACGAAGATCTATCTTCTGTAAATAGCAAATAATAATCACAACAATGTGATCTGAAATCAGGAATAGGAGAGTCTGGAGAGAGAGGCCGGTACTCATTTAACGATGTTATAGATTCAGGTGAAGATGGTCTAGACTCTGCAAACAAGAGCTCAAGGAACGTATAATCACCTTCTGAAGTTACTGATTCTGGTGACAAGGGTCTGAGTTCCTTTAGACCTCTTTCAACTGACTCAACAAATTCACTCTCTGATATAAATGATTCAGGTGAATCTGCTCTGTCTTCAGCAAACAGTTCCTCAAGACAGAACTCAGAGAATTCAATATCTGAAGCTACTGATTCTGGTGATGAACATCTACTTCCAATGAAAGACAAATAACAATCGCAACATTGAGGCATGAAGTGAGGAACTGGAGAGTCAGGAGAGAGGGGCCTGTACTCATCAAATGATGCAACAGACTCTGGAGAGGATGATCTAGACCCTGAAAACAAGAGCTCAAGGAAGGTAAAGTCCCCTTCTGAAGTTGTTGATTCTGGTGAGAGTGGTCTATACTCAGATAGGCTACTTTGATCTGTCACTGTAAATGCACTTTCTGAAGGGGAATCTGGTCTGTACAAACCACGATGTTCAAGGTCTGAAGTTACAGACAAAGGTGATGTAGACCTAAACACATCGTACAACAAATAATAATCACAATGTCCAGGTCTGAATTGTGTATTAGGTGCGTCAGGAGAAAGAGGTCTATGATCTTCAAATGTTGTTACAGATTCAGGTATCGGAGAAATACTCCCATTGTACAACAAGTAATAATCACAATGTCCAGGTCTGAAATGTGAACCACTTTCTGAAAAGACTGACTCAGGAGATAAAGGTTTGACTTCAGATGTATCTTGGTGTTTCAAAGTGTCTTCATCTACCTCATCAAGAGAATTAGCTGGCTCCTGCTTTACTGGCATCATTACAGCAGCTGGTAATAACAACAAACATTTCTCATCACTCAAGTCAAGCTGTATAAATGCTGTTTTAGCTGCAACTGGCAACGTGGTTTTAGACTGAACAGAGACTTCTGTTGCCATTGTTGTGGTAGATAACATGTCTGTTTTGGTGTCTCTGTGCACAGATTCAGACTGGACTAATGCAGATGAGATGAAAGTGTTAATAGATGTTTCAGATGGAATAGAGTGAGGGAGAGAATCAGACACTGGAGAAGATGATTCATGCAAAACTGGAACAAGTTCTCTTTCCAATTGATCCTGAAATTCACCGTCTGAATATATTGATTCAGGAGAATCTGCTCTGTCCTCAGCAAACAATTCCTCAAGGCTAAATCCAGAGAATTCAATGTCTGAGGTGGCTGATTGTGGTGACGAAGATCTATCTTCTGTGAATAGCAAATAATAATCACAACAATCTGATCTGAAATCAGGAATAGGAGAGTCTGGAGAGAGAGATCTGTACTCATTTAACAATTTTATAGATTCAGGTGAAGATGGTCTAGACTCTGCAAACAAGAGCTCAAGGAAGGTATAACCATCTTCTGAAGTTACTGATTCTGGTGACAGGGGTCTGAATTTTATCAAACCTCCTTCAGCTGCTTCTAGGAATTCACTCTCTGACACAAAAAATTTAGGAGAATTTGGTCTCTCTTCATTGAAACATTCCTCAAGATAGAAGCCAGATCCTTCAGTGTCTGAAGTTACTGAAATAGGTGACCAAGATCTGCTAAAGAATGACACTGACGACTCAATTATTGTGGGTCTAAATTGTGGGGTTGGGGAATCAGGAGATAGAGCTCGATATTCGTCATTTGAAGTAATAGAATCAGGTGAAGATGGTCTAGACTCAGCAACCAAGAGCTCAAGGAAGGTATAATCACCTTCTGAAGTTACTGATTCTGGTGACAAGGGTCTGAGTTTCATTAGACCTCTTTCAACTGACTCAACAAATTCACTCTCTGATATAAATGATTCAGGTGAATCTGCTCTGTCTTCAGCAAACAGTTCCTCAAGACAGAACTCAGAGTATTCAATATCTGAAGCTACTGATTCTGGTGATGAACATCTACTTCCAGTGAAAGACAAATAACAATCGCAGCATTGAGGCATGAAGTGAGGAACTGGAGAGTCAGGAGAGAGGGGCCTGTACTCATCAAATGATGCAACAGACTCTGGAGAGGATGATCTAGACTCTGAAAACAAGAGATCAAGGAAGGTAAAGTCCCCTTCTGAAGTTATTGATTCTGGTGAGAGTGGTCCATACTCAGATAGTCTACTTTGATCTGTCACTGTAAATTCACTATCAGAAGGGGAATCTGGTCTGTACAAACCACTATTATCAAGGTCTGAAGTTACAGACAAAGGTGATGTAGACCTACACACATCGTACGACAAATAATAATCACAATGTCCAGGTCTGAATTGTGTATTAGGTGAGTCAGGAGAAAGAGGTCTATGATCTTCAAATGTTGTTACAGATTCAGGTATCGGAGAAATACTCCCATCGTACAACAAGTAATAATCACAATGTCCAGGTCTGAATTGTGAACCACTTTCTGAAAAGACTGACTCAGGAGATAAAGGTTTGACTTCAGATGTATCTTGGTGTTTCAAAGTGTCTTCATCTACCTCATCAAGAGAATTAGCTGGCTCCTGCTTTACTGGCATCATTACAGCAGCTGGTAATAACGACAAACATTTCTCATCACTCAAGTCAAGCTGTATAAATGCTGTTTTAGCTGCAATTGGTAACGTGGTTTTAGCCTGAACAGAGACTTCTGTTGCCATTGTTGTGGTAGATAACATGTCTGTGTTGGTGTCTCTGTGCACAGATTCAGACTGGACTAATGCAGATGAGATGAAAGTGTTAATAGATGTTTCAGATGGAATAGAGTGAGGGAGAGAATCAGACACTGGAGAAGATGATTCATGCAAAACTGGAACAAGTTCTGCTTCCAATTGATCCTGAAATTCACTGTCTGAATATATTGATTCAGGAGAATCTGCTCTGTCCTCAGCAAACAATTCCTCAAGGCTAAATCCAGATAATTCAATGTCTGAGGTGACTGATTGTGGTGACGAAGATCTATCTTCTGTGAATAGCAAATAATAATCACAACAATGTGATCTGAAATCAGGAATAGGAGAGTCTGGCGAGAGAGGCCTGTACTCATTTAACGATGTTATAGATTCAGGTGAAGATGGTCTAGACTCTGCAAACAAGAGCTCAAGGAAGGTATTACCATCTTCTGAAGTCACTGATTCTGGTGACAGGGGTCTGAATTTTATCAAACCTCCTTCAGCTGCTTCTACGAATTCACTCTCTGACACAAAAGATTCTGGAGAATATGGTCTCTCTTCATTGAAACATTCCTCAAGATAGAAGCCAGATCCTTCAGTGTCTGAAGTTACTGAAATAGGTGACGAAGATCTGCTAAAGATTGACACTGACGACTCAATTATTGTGGGTCTAAATTGTGGGGTCGGGGAATCAGGAGACAGAGCTCGATATTCGTCATTTGAAGTAATAGAATCAGGTGAAGATGGTCTCGACTCAGCAACCAAGAGCTCAAGGAACGTATAATCACCTTCTGAAGTTACTGATTCTGGTGACAAGGGTCTGAGTTTCATTAGACCTCTTTCAACTGACTCAACAAATTCACTCTCCGATATAAATGATTCAGGTGAATCTGTTCTGTCTTCAGCAACCAGTTCCTCAAGACAGAACTCAGAGAATTCAATATCTGAAGCTACTGATTCTGGTGATGAACATCTACTTCCAATGAAAGTTAAATAACAATCGCAACATTGAGGCATGAAGTGAGGAACTGGAGAGTCAGGAGAGAGGGGCCTGTACTCATCAAATGATGCAACAGACTCTGGAGAGGATGATCTAGACTCGGAAAACAAGAGATCAAGGAAGGTAAAGTCCCCTTCTGAAGTTATTGATTCTGGTGAGAGTGGTCTATACTCAGATAGGCTACTTTGATCTGTCACTGTAAATTCACTATCTGAAGGGGAATCTGGTCTATACAAACCACGATGTTCAAGGTCTGAAGTTACAGACTGAGGTGATGTAGACCTACACACATCGTACAACAAATAATAATCACAATGTCCAGGTCTGAGTTGTGTATTAGGTGAGTCAGGAGAAAGAGATCTATGATCTTCAAATGTTGTTACAGATTCAGGTATCGGAGAAATACTCCCATCGTACAACAAGTAATAATCACAATGTCCAGGTCTGAATTGTGAACCACTTTCTGAAAAGACTGACTCAGGAGATAAAGGTTTGACTTCAGATGTATCTTGGTGTTTCAAAGTGTCTTCATCTACCTCATCAAGAGAATTTGCTGGCTCCTGCTTTACTGGCATCATTACAGCAGCTGGTAATAACGACAAACGTTTCTCATCACTCAAGTCAAGCTGTATAAATGCTGTTTTAGCTGCAATTGGTAACGTGGTTTTAGCCTGAACAGAGACTTCTGTTGCCATTGTTGTGGTAGATAACATGTCTGTGTTGGTGTCTCTGTGCACAGATTCAGACTGGACTAAGGCAGGTGAGATGAATGTGTTAATAGATGTTTCAGATGGAATAGAGTGAGGGAGAGAATCAGAAACTGGAGAAGATGATTCATGCAAAACTGGAACAAGTTCTGCTTCCAATTGATTCTGAAATTCACTGTCTGAATATATTGATTCAGGAGAATCTGCTCTGTCCTCAGCAAACAATTCCTCAAGGCTAAATCCAGATAATTCAATGTCTGAGGTGACTGATTGTGGTGATGAAGATCTATCTTTTGTGAATAGCAAATAATAATCACAACAATGTGATCTGAA
The DNA here is from genome assembly GCF_045679555.1 of Salvelinus alpinus. NCBI lineage: Eukaryota > Metazoa > Chordata > Actinopteri > Salmoniformes > Salmonidae > Salvelinus > Salvelinus alpinus. The sequence continues at coordinate 91,496,480 of NC_092091.1, read as the reverse complement.
ATCAGGAATAGGAGAGTCTGGAGAGAGAGGCCTGTACTCATTTAACGATGTTATAGATTCAGGTGAAGATGGTCTAGACTCTGCAAACAAGAGCTCAAGGAAGGTGTAACCATCTTCTGAAGTTACTGATTCTGGTGACAGGGGTCTGAATTTTATCAAACCTCCTTCAGCTGCTTCTAGGAATTCACTCTCTGACACAAAAGATTCAGGAGAATTTGGTCTCTCTTCATTGTAACATTCCTCAAGATAGAAGGTAGATCCGTCAGTGTCTGAAGTTTCTGAAATAGGTGACGAAGATCTGCTAAAGAATGACACTGACGACTCCATTATTGTGAGTCTAAATTGTGGGATTGGGGAATCAGGAGATAGAGCTCGATATTCGTCATTTGAAGTAATAGAATCAGGTGAAGATGGTCTAGACTCTGCAACCAAGAGCTCAAGGAAGGTATAATCACCTTCTAAAGTTACTGATTCTGGTGACAAGGGTCTGAGTTTCATTAGACCTCTTTCAACTGACTCAACAAATTCACTCTCTGATATAAATGATTCAGGTGAATCTGCTCTGTCTTCAGCAAACAGTTCCTCCAGACAGAACTCAGAGAATTCAATATCTGAAGCTACTGATTCTGGTGATGAACATCTACTTCCAATGAAAGACAAATAACAATTGCAACATTGAGGCATGAAGTGAGGAACTGGAGAGTCAGGAGAGAGGGGCCTGTACTCATCAAATGATGCAACAGACTCTGGAGAGGATGATCTAGACCCTGAAAACAAAAGCTCAAGGAAGGTAAAGTCCCCTTCTGAAGTTGTTGATTCTGGTGAGTGTGGTCTATACTCAGATAGGCTACTTTGATCTGTCACTGTAAATGCACTTTCTGAAGGTGAATCTGGTCTGTACAAACCACGATATTCAAGGTCTGAAGTTACAGACAATGGTGATGTAGACCTACACACATCGTACAACAAGTAATAATCACAATGTCCAGGTCTGAATTGTGTATTAGGTGAGTCAGGAGAAAGAGGTCTATGATATTCAAATGTTGTTACAGATTCAGGTATCGGAGAAATACTCCCATTGTACAACAAGTAATAATCACAATGTCCAGGTCTGAATTGTGAACCACTTTCTGAAAAGACTGACTCAGGAGATAAAGGTTTGACTTCAGATGTATCTTGGTGTTTCAAAGTGTCTTCATCTACCTCATCAAGAGAATTAGCTGGCTCCTGCTTTACTGGCATCATTACAGCAGCTGGTAATAATGACCAAAACTTCTCATCACTCAAGTCAAGCTGTATAAATGCTGTTTTAGCTGCTATTGGTAACGTGGTTTTAGCCTGAACAGAGTCTTCTGTTGCCATTGTTGTGGTAGATAACATGTCTGTTTTGGTGTCTCTGTGCACAGATTCAGACTGGACTAAGGCAGGTGAGATGAATGTGTTAATAGATGTTTCAGATGGAATAGAGTGAGGGAGAGAATCAGACACTGGAGAAGATGATTCATGCAAAACTGGAACAAGTTCTGCTTCCAATTGATCCTGAAATTCACTGTCTGAATATATTGATTCAGGAGAATCTGCTCTGTCCTCAGCAAACAATTCCTCAAGGCTAAATCCAGAGAATTCAATGTCTGAGGTGACTGATTGTGGTGACGAAGATCTATCTTCTGTGAATAGCAAATAATAATCACAACAATGTGATCTGAAATCAGGAATAGGAGAGTCTGGAGAGAGAGGCCTGTACTCATTTAACGATGTTATAGATTCAGGTGAAGATGGTCTAGACTCTGCAAACAAGAGCTCAAGGAAGGTATAGCCATCTTCTGAAGTTACTGATTCTGGTGACAGGGGTCTGAATTTTATCAAACCTCCTTCAGCTGCTTCTACGAATTCACTCTCTGACACAAAAGATTCTGGAGAATTTGGTCTCTCTTCATTGAAACATTCCTCAAGATAGAAGGTAGATCCGTCAGTGTCTGAAGTTTCTGAAATAGGTGACGAAGATCTGCTAAAGAATGACACTGACGACTCCATTATTGTGAGTCTAAATTGTGGGATTGGGGAATCAGGAGATAGAGCTCGATATTCGTCATTTGAAGCGTAAGAATCAGGTGAAGATGGTCTAGACTCAACAACCAAGAGCTCAAGGAAGGTATAATCACCTTCTGAAGTTACTGATTCTGGTGACAATGGTTTGAGTTTCATTAGACCTCTTTCAACTGACTCAACAAATTCACTCTCTGGTATAAATGATTCAGGTGAATCTGCTCTGTCTTCAGCAAACAGTTCCTCCAGACAGAACTCAGAGAATTCAATATCTGAAGCTACTGATTCTGGTGATGAACATCTACTTCCAATGAAAGACAAATAACAATCACAACATTGAGGCATGAAGTGAGGAACTGGAGAGTCAGGAGAGAGGGGCCTGTACTCATCAAATGATGCAACAGACTCTGGAGAGGATGATCTAGACTCGGAAAACAAAAGCTCAAGGAAGGTAAAGTCCCCTTCTGAAGTTGTTGATTCTGGTGAGTGTGGTCTATACTCAGATAGGCTACTTTGATCTGTCACTGTAAATGCACTTTCTGAAGGTGAATCTGGTCTGTACAAACCACGATATTCAAGGTCTGAAGTTACAGACAATGGTGATGTAGACCTACACACATCGTACAACAAATAATAATCACAATGTCCAGGTCTGAATTGTGTATTAGGTGAGTCAGGAGAAAGAGGTCTATGATCTTCAAATGTTGTTACAGATTCAGGTATCGGAGGAATACTCCCATTGTACAACAAGTAATAATCACAATGTCCAGGTCTGAATTGTGAACCACTTTCTGAAAAGACTGACTCAGGAGATAAAGGTTTGACTTCAGAAGTATCTTGGTGTTTCAAAGTGTCTTCATCTACCTCATCAAGAGAATTAGCTGGCTCCTGCTTTACTGGCATCATTACAGCAGCTGGTAATAACGACAAACATTTCTCATCACTCAAGTCAAGCTGTATAAATGCTGTTTTACATGCAATTGGTAACGTGGTTAAAGTCTCAACAGAGACTTCTGTTGCCATTGTTGTGGTAGATAACATGTCTGTTTTGGTGTCTCTGTGCACAGATTCAGACTGGACTAAGGCAGGTGAGATGAATGTGTTAATAGATGTTTCAGATGGAATAGAGTGAGGGAGAGAATCAGAAACTGGAGAAGATGATTCATGCAAAACTGGAACAAGTTCTGCTTCCAATTGATCCTGAAATTCACCGTCTGAATATATTGATTCAGGAGAATCTGCTCTGTCCTCAGCAAACAATTCCTCAAGGCTAAATCCAGACAATTCAATGTCTGAGGTGACTGATTGTGGTGATGAAGATCTATCTTCTGTGAATAGCAAATAATAATCACAACAATGTGATCTGAAATCAGGAATAGGAGAGTCTGGAGAGAGAGGCCTGTACTCATTTAACGATGTTATAGATTCAGGTGAAGATGGTCTAGACTCTGCAAACAAGCGCTCAAGGAAGGTATAACCATCTTCTGAAGTTACTGATTCTGGTGACAGGGGTCTGAATTTTATCAAACCTCCTTCAGCTGCTTCTAGGAATTCACTCTCTGACACAAAAAATTTAGGAGAATTTGGTCTCTCTTCATTGAAACATTCCTCAAGATAGAAGCCAGATCCTTCAGTGTCTGAAGTTATTGAAATAGGTGATGAAGATCTGCTAAAGAATGACACTGACGACTCAATTATTGTGGGTCTAAATTGTGGGGTCGGGGAATCAGGAGATAGAGCTCGATATTCGTCATTTGAAGTAATAGAATCAGGTGAAGATGGTCTAGACTCAGCAACCAAGAGCTCAAGGAAGGTATAATCACCTTCTGAAGATACTGATTCTGGTGACAAGGGTCTGAGTTTCATTAGACCTCTTTGAACTGACTCAACAAATTCACTCTCTGATATAAATGATTCAGGTGAATCTGCTCTGTCTTCAGCAAACAGTTCCTCCAGACAGAACTCAGAGAGTTCAATATCTGAAGCTACTGATTCTGGTGATGAACATCTACTTCCAGTGAAAGACAAATAACAATTGCAACATTGAGTCATGAAGTGAGGAACTGGAGAGTCAGGAGAGAGGGGCCTGTACTCATCAAATGATGCAACAGACTCTGGAGAGGATGATCTAGACCCTGAAAACAAGAGCTCAAGGAAGGTAAAGTCCCCTTCTGAAGATGTTGATTCTGGTGAGAGTGGTATATACTCAGATAGGCTACTTTGATCTGTCACTGTAAATTCACTATCTGAAGGGGAATCTGGTCTGTACAAACCACGATATTCAAGGTCTGAAGTTACAGACAAAGGTGATGTAAACCTACAAACATCGTACAACAGATAATAATCACAATGTCTAGGTCTGAATTGTGTATTAGGTGAGTCATGAGAAAGAGGTCTATGATCTTCAAATGTTGTTACAGATTCAGGTATCGGAGAAATACTCCCATTGTACAACAAGTAATAATCACAATGTCCAGGTCTGAATTGTGAACCACTTTCTGAAAAGACTGACTCAGGAGATAAAGGTTTGACTTCAAATGTATCTTGGTCTTTCAAAGTGTCTTCATCTACCTCATCAAGAGAATTAGCTGGCTCCTGCTTTACTGGCCTCAGTACAGCAGCTGGTAATAACGACAAACATTTCTCATCACTCAAGTCAAGCTGTATAAATGCTGTTTTAGCTGCAATTGGCAACGTGGTTTTAGCCTGAACAGAGACTTCTGTTGCCATTGTTGTGGTAGATAACATGTCTGTTTTGGTGTCTCTGTGCACAGATTCAGACTGGACTAATGCAGATGAGATGAAAGTGTTAATAGATGTTTCAGATGGAATAGAGTGAGGGAGAGAATCAGACACTGGAGAAGATGATTCATGCAAAACTGGAACAAGTTCTCTTTCCAATTGATCCTGAAATTCACTGTCTGAATATATTGATTCAGGAGAATCTGCTCTGTCCTCAGCAAACAATTCCTCAAGGCTAAATCCAGAGAATTCAATGTCTGAGGTAACTGATTGTGGTGACGAAGGTCTATCTTCTGTGAATAGCAAATAATAATCACAACAATGTGATCTGAAATCAGGAATAGGAGAGTCTGGAGAGAGAGGCCTGTACTCATTTAACGATGTTATAGATTCAGGTGAAGATGGTCTAGATTCTGCAAACAAGAGCTCAAGGTAGGTATTACCATCTTCTGAAGTTACTGATTCTGGTGACAGGGGTCTGACTTTTATCAAACCTCCTTCAGCTGCTTCTACGAATTCACTCTCGGACACAAAAGATTCTGGAGAATATGGTCTCTCTTCATTGAAACATTCCTCAAGATAGAAGCCAGATACTTCAGCGTCTGAAGTTACTGAAGTAGGTGACGAAGATCTGCTAAAGAATAACACTGACGACTCAGTTATTGGGGGTCTAAATTGTGGGATTGGGGAATCAGGAGATAGAGCTCGATATTCGTCATTTGAAGTTATAGAATCAGGTGAAGATGGTCTAGACTCTGCAACCAAGAGCTCATGGAAGATATAATCACCTTCTGAAGTTACTGATTCTGGTGACAAGGGTCTGAGTTTCATTAGACCTCTTTTAACTGACTCAACAAATTCCCTCTCTGATATAAATGATTCAGGTGAATCTGCTCTGTCTTCAGCAAACAGTTCCTCCAGACAGAACTCAGAGAATTCAATATCTGAAGCTACTGATTCTGGTGATGAACATCTACTTCTAGTGAAAGACAAATAACAATCGCAACATTGAGTCATGAAGTGAGGAACTGGAGAGTCAGGAGAGAGGGGCCTGTACTCATCAAATGACGCAACAGACTCTGGAGAGGATGATCTAGACTCTGAAAACAAGAGCTCAAGGAAGGTAAAGTCCCCTTCTGAAGTTATTGATTCTGGTGAGAGTGGTCTATACTCAGATAGGCTACTTTGATATGTCACTGTAAATTCACTATCTGAAGGGGAATCTGGTCTGCACAAACCACGATATTCAAGGTCTGAAGTCACAGACAAAGGTGATGTAGACCTACACACATCGTACAACAAATAATAATCACAATGTCCAGGTCTGAATTGTGAGTCAGGAGAAAGAGGTCTATGATCTTCAAATGTTGTTACAGATTCAGGTATCGGAGAAAAACTCCCATTGTACAACAAGTAATAATCACAATGTCCAGGTCTGAATTGTGAACCACTTTCTGAAAAGACTGACTCAGGAGATAAAGGTTTGACTTCAGATGTATCTTGGTGTTTCAAAGTGTCTTCATCTACCTCATCAAGAGAATTAGCTGGCTCCTGATTTACTGGCATCATTACAGCAGCTGGTAATAACGACAAACATTTCTCATCACTCAAGTCAAGCTGTATAAATGCTGTTTTAGCTGCAATTGGCAATGTGGTTTTAGCCTGAACAGAGACTTCTGTTGCCATTGTTGTGGTAGATAACATGTCTGTTTTGGTGTCTCTGTGCACAGATTCAGACTGGACTAAGGCAGGTGAGATGAATGTGTTAATAGATGTTTCAGATGGAATAGAGTGAGGGAGAGAATCAGAAACTGGAGAAGATGATTCATGCAAAACTGGAACAAGTTCTGCTTCCAATTGATCCTGAAATTCACTGTCTGAATATATTGATTCAGGAGAATCTGCTCTGTCCTCAGCAAACAATTCCTCAAGGCTAAATCCAGAGAATTCAATGTCTGAGGTGACTGATTGTCGTGACGAAGACCTATGATCTGTGAATAGCAAATAATAATCACAACAATGTGATCTAAAATCAGGAATAGGAGAGTCTGGAGAGAGAGGCCTGTTCTCATTTAACGATGTTATAGATTCAGGTGAAGATGGTCTAGACTCTGCAAACAAGAGCTCAAGGATGGTATAACCATCTTCTGAAGTCACTGATTCTGGTGACAGGGGTCTGCATTTTATCAAACCTCCTTCAGCTGCTTCTACGAATTCACTCTCTGACACAAAAGATTCTGGAGAATATGGTCTCTCTTCATTGACAAATTCCTCAAGATAGAAGCCAGATCCTTCAGTGTCTGAAGTTACTGAAATAGGTGACGAGGATCTGCTAAAGAATGACACTGACGACACATTTATTGTGGGTCTAAATTGTGGGGTTGGGGAATCAGGAGATAGGGCTCGATATTCGTCATTTGAAGCGATAGAATCAGGTGAAGATGGTCTAGACTCAGCAACCAAGAGCTCAAGGAAGGTATAATCACCTTCTGAAATTACTGATTCTGGTGACAAGGGTCTGAGTTTCATTAGACCTCTTTCAACTGACTCAACAAATTCACTCTCTGATATAAATGATTCAGGTGAATCTGCTCTGTCTTCAGCAAACAGTTCCTCAAGACAGAACTCAGAGAATTCAATATCTGAAGCTACTGATTCTGGTGATGAACATCTACTTCCAGTGAAAGACAAATAACAATCGCAGCATTGAGGCATGAATTGAGGAACTGGAGAGTCAGGAGTGAGGGGCCTGTACTCATCAAATGATGCAACAGACTCTGGAGAGGATGATCTAGACCCTGAAATCAAGAGCTCAAGGAAGGTAAAGTCCCCTTCTGAAGTTGTTGATTCTGGTGAGAGTGGTCTATACTCAGATAGGCTACTTTGATCTGTCACTGTAAACTCACTTTCTGAAGGGGAATCTGGTCTGTACAAACCACGATATTCAAGGTCTGAAGTTACAGACAAAGGTGATGTAGACCTACACACATCGTACGACAAATAATAATCACAATGTCCAGGTCTGAATTGTGTATTAGGTGAGTCAGGAGAAAGAGATCTATGATCTTCAAATGTTGTTACAGATTCAGGTATCGGAGAAATACTCCCAATGTACAACAAGTAATAATCACAATGTCCAGGTCTGAATTGTGAACCACTTTCTGAAAAGACTGACTCAGGAGATAAAGGTTTGACTTCCAATGTATCTTTGTGTTTCAAAATGTCTTCATCTACCTCTTTAAGAGAATTAGCTGGCTCCTGCTTTACTGGCCTCAGTACAGCAGCTGGTAATAACGACAAACATTTCTCATCACTCAAGTCAAGCTGTATAAATGCTGTTTTAGCTGCAATTGGTAACGTGGTTTTAGCCTGAACAGAGACTTCTGTTGCCATTGTTGTGGTAGATAACATGTCTGTTTTGGTGTCTCTGTGCACAGATTCAGACTGGACTAATGCAGATGAGATGAAAGTGTTAATAGATGTTTCAGATGGAATAGAGTGAGGGAGAGAATCAGAAACTGGAGAAGATGATTCATGCAAAACTGGAACAAGTTCTGCTTCCAATTGATCCTGAAATTCACTGTCTGAATATATTGATTCAGGAGAATCTGCTCTGTCCTCAGCAAACAATTCCTCAAGGCTAAATCCAGAGAATTCAATGTCTGAGGTGACTGATTGTGGTGACGAAGATCTATCTTCTGTGAATAGCAAATAATAATCACAACAATATGATCTGAAATCAGGAATAGGAGAGTCTGGAGAGAGAGGCCTGTACTCATTTAACGATGTTATAGATTCAGGTGAAGATGGTCTAGACTCTGCAAACAAGCGCTCAAGGAAGGTATAACCATCTTCTGAAGTTACTGATTCTGGTGACAGGGGTCTGAATTTTATCAAACCTCCTTCAGCTGCTTCTAGGAATTCACTCTCTGACACAAAAAATTTAGGAGAATTTGGTCTCTCTTCATTGAAACATTCCTCAAGATAGAAGCCAGATCCGTCAGTGTCTGAAGTTATTGAAATAGGTGATGAAGATCTGCTAAAGAATGACACTGACGACTCAATTATTGTGGGTCTAAATTGTGGGGTTGGGGAATCAGGAGATAGAGCTCGATATTCGTCATTTGAAGTAATAGAATCAGGTGAAGATGGTCTAGACTCAGCAACCAAGAGCTCAAGGAAGGTATAATCACCTTCTGAAGATACTGATTCTGGTGACAAGGGTCTGAGTTTCATTAGACCTCTTTGAACTGACTCAACAAATTCACTCTCTGATATAAATGATTCAGGTGAATCTGCTCTGTCTTCAGCAAACAGTTCCTCAAGACAGAACTCAGAGAATTCAATATCTGAAGCTACTGATTCTGGTGATGAACATCTACTTCCAGTGAAAGACAAATAACAATTGCAACATTGAGTCATGAAGTGAGGAACTGGAGAGTCAGGAGAGAGGGGCCTGTACTCATCAAATGATGCAACAGACTCTGGAGAGGATGATCTAGACCCTGAAAACAAGAGCTCAATGAAGGTAAAGTCCCCTTCTGAAGTTGTGTATTCTGGTGAGAGTGGTCTATACTTAGATAGGCTACTTTGATCTGTCACTGTAAATTCACTATCTGAAGGGGAATCTGGTCTGTATAAACCACGATGTTCAAGGTCTGAAGTTACAGACAAAGGTGATGTAGACCTCCACACATCGTACAACAAATAATAATCACAATGTCCAGGTCTGAATTGTGTATTAGATGAGTCAGGAGAAAGAGGTCTATGATCTTCAAATGTTGTGACAGATTCAGGTATCGGAGAAATACTCCCATTGTACAACAAGTAATAATCACAATGTCCAGGTCTGAATTGTGAACCACTTTCTGAAAAGACTGACTCAGGAGATAAAGGTTTGACTTCAGATGTATCTTGGTGTTTCAAAGTGTCTTCATCTACCTCATCAAGAGAATTAGCTGGCTCCTGCTTTACTGGCATCATTACAGCAGCTGGTAATAACGACAAACATTTCTCATCACTCAAGTCAAGCTGTATAAATGCTGTTTTAGCTGCAATTGGTAACGTGGTTTTAGCCTGAACAGAGACTTCTGTTGCCATTGTTGTGGTAGATAACATGTCTGTGTTGGTGTCTCTGTGCACAGATTCAGGCTGGACTAAGGCAGGTGAGATGAATGTGTTAATAGATGTTTCAGATGGAATAGAGTGAGGGAGAGAATCAGTAACTGGAGAAGATGATTCATGCAAAACTGGAACAAGTTCTGCTTCCAATTGATCCTGAAATTCACCGTCTGAATATATCGATTCAGGAGAATCTGCTCTGTCCTCAGCAAACAATTCCTCAAGGCTAAATCCAGAGAATTCAATGTCTGAGGTGACTGATTGTGGTGACGAAGATCTATCTTCTGTGAATAGCAAATAATAATCACAACAATGTGATCTGAAATCAGGAATAGGAGAGTCTGGCGAGAGAGGCCTGTACTCATTTAACGATGTTATAGATTCAGGTGAAGATGGTCTAGACTCTGCAAACAAGAGCTCAAGGAAGGTATTACCATCTTCTGAAGTCACTGATTCTGGTGACAGGGGTCTGAATTTTATCAAACCTCCTTCAGCTGCTTCTACGAATTCACTCTCTGACACAAAAGATTCTGGAGAATATGGTCTATCTTCATTAATAAATTCGTCAAGATAGATGCCAGATACGTCAGTGTCTGAAGTTACTGAAATAGGTGACGAAGATCTGCTAAAGAATGACACTGACGACTCAATTATTGTGGGTCTAAATTGTGGGGTTGGGGAATCAGGAGATAGAGCTTGATATTCGTCATTGAAAGTAATAGAATCAGGTGAAGATGGTCTAGACTCAGCAACCAAGAGCTCAAGGAAGGTATAATCACCTTCTGAAGTTACTGATTCTGGTGACAATGGTCTGAGTTTCATTAGACCTCTTTCAACTGACTCAACAAATTCACTCTCTGGTATAAATGATTCAGGTGAATCTGCTCTGTCTTCAGCAAACAGTTCCTCCAGACAGAACTCAGAGAATTCAATATCTGAAGCTACTGATTCTGGTGATGAACATCTACTTCCAATGAAAGACAAATAACAATCGCAACATTGAGGCATGAAGTGAGGAACTGGAGAGTCAGGAGAGAGGGGCCTGTACTCATCAAATGATGCAACAGACTCTGGAGAGGATGGTCTAGACCCTGAAAACAAGAGCTCAAGGAAGGGAAAGTCCCCTTCTGAAGATATTGATTCTGGTGAGAGTGATCTATACTCAGATAGGCTACTTTGAACTGTCACAGTAAATTCACTATCTGAAGGGGAATCTGGTCTGTACAAACCACGATATTCAAGGTCTGAAGTTACAGACTGAGGTGAGGTAGACCTACACACATCGTACAACAAATAATAATCACAATGTCCAGGTCTGAAATGTGAACCACTTTCTGAAAAGACTGACTCAGGAGATAAAGGTTTGACTTCAGATGTATCTTGGTGTTTCAAAGTGTCTTCATCTACCTCATCAAGAGAATTAGCTGGCTCCTGCTTTACTGGCATCATTACAGCAGCTGGTAATAATGACCAACACTTCTCATCACTCAAGTCAAGCTGTATAAATGCTGTTTTAGCTGCAATTGGTAACGTGGTTTTAGCCTGAACAGAGACTTCTGTTGCCATTGTTGTGGTAGATAACATGTCTGTTTTGGTGTCTCTGTGCACAGATTCAGACTGGACTAAGGCAGGTGAGATGAATGTGTTAATAGATGTTTCAGATGGAATAGAGTGAGGGAGAGAATCAGACACTGGAGAAGATGATTCATGCAAAACTGGAACAAGTTCTGCTTCCAATTGATCCTGAAATTCACTGTCTGAATATATTGATTCAGGAGAATCTGCTCTGTCCTCAGCCAACAATTCCTCAAGGCTAAATCCAGAGAATTCAATGTCTGAGGTGACTGATTGTGGTGACGAAGATCTATCTTCTGTGAATAGCAAATAATAATCACAACAATGTGATCTGAAATCAGGAATAGGAGAGTCTGGAGAGAGAGGCCTGTACTCATTTAACGATGTTATAGATTCAGGTGAAGATGGTCTAGACTCTGCAAACAAGAGCTCAAGGAAGGTATAGCCATCTTCTGAAGTTACTGATTCTGGTGACAAGGGTCTGAATTTTATCAAACCTCCTTCAGCTACTTCTACGAATTCACTCTCTGACACAAAAGATTCTGGAGAATATGGTCTCTCTTCATTGAAACATTCCTCAAGATAGAAGCCAGATCCTTCAGTGTCTGAAGTTACTGAAATAGGTGATGAAGATCTGCTAAAGAATGACACTGACGACTCAATTATTGTGGGTCTAAATTGTGGGGTCGGGGAATCAGGAGACAGAGCTCGATATTCGTCATTTGAAGTAATAGAATCAGGTGAAGATGGTCTCGACTCAGCAACCAAGAGCTCAAGGAACGTATAATCACCTTCTGAAGTTACTGATTCTGGTGACAAGGGTCTGAGTTTCATTAGACCTCTTTCAACTGACTCAACAAATTCACTCTCTGATATAAATGATTCAGGTGAATCTGCTCTGTCTTCAGCAAACAGTTCCTCAAGACAGAACTCAGAGAATTCAATATCTGAAGCTACTGATTCTGGTGATGAACATCTACTTCCAGCGAAAGACAAATAACAATCGCAGCATTGAGGCATGAAGTGAGGAACTGGAGAGTCAGGAGAGAGGGGCCTGTACTCATCAAATGATGCAACAGACTCTGGAGAGGATGATCTAGACCCTGAAAACAAGAGCTCAAGGAAGGTAAAGTCCCCTTCTGAAGTTATTGATTCTGGTGAGAGTGGTCTATACTCACATAGGCTACTTTGATATGTCACTGTAAATTCACTATCTGAAGGGGAATCTGGTCTGTACAAACCACAATATTCAGGGTCTGAAGTTACAGACAAAGGTGATGTAGACCTACACACATCGTACAACAAATAATAATCACAATGTCCAGGTCTGAATTGTGTATTAGGTGAGTCAGGTGAAAGCGGTCTATGATCTTCAAATGTTGTTACAGATTTAGCTATTGGAGAAATAATCCCATTGTACATCAAGTAATAATCACAATGTCCAGGTCTGAATAGTGAACCACTTTCTGAAAAGACTGACTCAGGAGATAAAGGATGGACTTCAGATGTATCTTGGTGTTTCAAATTGTCTTCATCTACCTCATCAAGAGAATTAGCTGGCTCCTGCTTTACTGGCATCGTTACAGCAGCTGGTAAGAACAACAAACATTTCTCACCACTCAAGTCAAGCTGTATAAATGCTGTTTTAGCTGCCATTGGTAACGTGGTTTTAGCCTGAACAGAGACTTCTGTTGCCATTGTTGTGGTAGATAACATGTCTGTTTTGGTGTCTCTGTGCACAGATTCAGACTGGACTAATGCAGGTGAGATGAATGTGTTAATAGATGTTTCAGATGGAATAGAGTGAGGGAGAGAATCAGACACTGGAGAAGATGATTCATGCAAAACTGGAACAAGTTCTGCTTCCAATTGATCCTGAAATTCACTGTCTGAATATATTGATTCAGGAGAATCTGCTCTGTCCTCAGCAAACAATTCCTCAAGGCTAAATCCAGATAATTCAATGTCTGAGGTGACTGATTGTGGTGACGAAGATCTATCTTCTGTGAATAGCAAATAATAATCACAACAATGTGATCTGAAATCAGGAATAGGAGAGTCTGGCGAGAGAGGCCTGTACTCATTTAACGATGTTATAGATTCAGGTGAAGATGGTCTAAACTCTGCAAACAAGCGCTCAAGGAAGGTATAACCATCTTCTGAAGTTACTGATTCTGGTGACAGGGGTCTGAATTTTATCAAACCTCCTTCAGCTGCTTCTAGGAATTCACTCTCTGACACAAAAGATTCTGGAGAATATGGTCTCTCTTCCTTGAAACATTCCTCAAGATAGAAGCCAGATCCTTCAGTGTCTGAAGTTACTGAAATAGGTGACGAAGATCTGCTAAAGAATGACACTGATGACTCAATTATTGTGGGTCTAAATTGTGGGGTTGGGGAATCAGGAGATAGAGCTCGATGTTCGTCATTTGAAGCGATAGAATCAGGTGAAGATGGTCTAGACTCTGCAACCAAGAGCTCAAGGAAGGTATAATCACCTTCTGAAGTTACTGATTCTGGTGACAAGGGTCTGAGTTTCATTAGACCTCTTTCAACTGACTCAACAAATTCACTCTCTGATATAAATGATTCAGGTGAATCTGCTCTGTCCTCAGCAAACAATTCCTCAAGGCTAAATCCAGAGAATTCAATGTCACAGGTGACTGATTGTGGTGACGAAGATCTATCTTCTGTAAATAGCAAATAATAATCACAACAATGTGATCTGAAATCAGGAATAGGAGAGTCTGGAGAGAGAGGCCGGTACTCATTTAACGATGTTATAGATTCAGGTGAAGATGGTCTAGACTCTGCAAACAAGAGCTCAAGGAACGTATAATCACCTTCTGAAGTTACTGATTCTGGTGACAAGGGTCTGAGTTCCTTTAGACCTCTTTCAACTGACTCAACAAATTCACTCTCTGATATAAATGATTCAGGTGAATCTGCTCTGTCTTCAGCAAACAGTTCCTCAAGACAGAACTCAGAGAATTCAATATCTGAAGCTACTGATTCTGGTGATGAACATCTACTTCCAATGAAAGACAAATAACAATCGCAACATTGAGGCATGAAGTGAGGAACTGGAGAGTCAGGAGAGAGGGGCCTGTACTCATCAAATGATGCAACAGACTCTGGAGAGGATGATCTAGACCCTGAAAACAAGAGCTCAAGGAAGGTAAAGTCCCCTTCTGAAGTTGTTGATTCTGGTGAGAGTGGTCTATACTCAGATAGGCTACTTTGATCTGTCACTGTAAATGCACTTTCTGAAGGGGAATCTGGTCTGTACAAACCACGATGTTCAAGGTCTGAAGTTACAGACAAAGGTGATGTAGACCTAAACACATCGTACAACAAATAATAATCACAATGTCCAGGTCTGAATTGTGTATTAGGTGCGTCAGGAGAAAGAGGTCTATGATCTTCAAATGTTGTTACAGATTCAGGTATCGGAGAAATACTCCCATTGTACAACAAGTAATAATCACAATGTCCAGGTCTGAATTGTGAACCACTTTCTGAAAAGACTGACTCAGGAGATAAAGGTTTGACTTCAGATGTATCTTGGTGTTTCAAATTGTCTTCATCTACCTCATCAAGAGAATTAGCTGGCTCCTGCTTTACTGGCATCATTACAGCAGCTGGTAATAACGACAAACATTTCTCATCACTCAAGTCAAGCTGTATAAATGCTGTTTTAGCTGCAATTGGTAACGTGGTTTTAGCCTGAACAGAGTCTTCTGTTGCCATTGTTGTGGTAGATAACATGTCTGTTTTGGTGTCTCTGTGCACAGATTCAGACTGGACTAATGCAGATGAGATTAATGTGTTAATAGATGTTTCAGATGGAATAGAGTGAAGGAGAGAATCAGAAAATGGAGAAGATGATTCATGCAAAACTGGAACAAGTTCTGCTTCCAATTGATCCTGAAATTCACCGTCTGAATATATCGATTCAGGAGAATCTGCTCTGTCCTCAGCAAACAATTCCTCAAGGCTAAATCCAGATAATTCAATGTCTGAGGTGACTGATTGTGGTGATGAAGATCTATCTTCTGTGAATAGCAAATAATAATCACAACAATGTGATCTGAAATCAGGAATAGGAGAGTCTGGAGAGAGAGGTGTGTACTCATTTAACGATGTTATAGATTCAGGTGAATATGGTCTAGACTCTGCAAACAAGAGCTCAAGGAAGGTATAGCCATCTTCTGAAGTCACTGATTCTAGTGACAGGGGTCTGAATTTTATCAAACCTCCTTCAGCTGCTTCTACGAATTCACTCTCTGACACAAAATATTCTGGAGAATTTGGTCTCTCTTCATTGAAACATTCCTCAAGATAGAAGCCAGATCCTTCAGTGTCTGAAGTTACTGAAATAGGTGACGAAGATCTGCTAAAGAATGACACTGACGACTCCATTATTGTGGGTATAAATTGTGGGATTGGGGAATCAGGAGATAGAGCTCGATATTCGTCATTTGAAGCGTAAGAATCAGGTGAAGATGGTCTAGACTCAGCAACCAAGAGCTCAAGGAAGGTATAATCACCTTCTGAAGTTACTGATTCTGGTGACAAGGGTCTAAGTTCCATTAGACCTCTTTCAACTGACTCAACAAATTCACTCTCTGATATAAATGACTCAGGTGAATCTGCTCTGTCTTCAGCAAACAGTTCCTCCAGACAGAACTCAAAGAATTCAATATCTGAAGCTACTGATTCTGGTGATGAACATCTACTTCCAGTGAAAGACAAATAACAATCGCAGCATTGAGGCATGAAGTGAGGAACTGGAGAGTCAGGAGAGAGGGGCCTGTTCTCATAAAATGATGCAACAGACTCTGGAGAGGATGATCTAGACCCTGAAAACAAGAGCTCAATGAAGGTAAAGTCCCCTTCTGAAGTTGTGTATTCTGGTGAGAGTGGTCTATACTTAGATAGGCTACTTTGATCTGTCACTGTAAATTCACTATCTGAAGGGGAATCTGGTCTGTATAAACCACGATGTTCAAGGTCTGAAGTTACAGACAAAGGTGATGTAGACCTCCACACATCGTACAACAAATAATAATCACAATGTCCAGGTCTGAATTGTGTATTAGGTGAGTCAGGAGAAAGAGGTCTATGATCTTCAAATGTTGTTACAGATTCAGGTATCGGAGAAATACTCCCATTGTACAACAAGTAATAATCACAATGTCCAGGTCTGAATTGTGAACCACTTTCTGAAAAGACTGACTCAGGAGATAAAGGTTTGACTTCAGATGTATCTTGGTGTTTCAAATTGTCTTCATCTACCTCATCAAGAGAATTAGCTGGCTCCTGCTTTACTGGCATCATTACAGCAGCTGGTAATAACGACAAACATTTCTCATCACTCAAGTCAAGCTGTATAAATGCTGTTTTAGCTGCAATTGGTAACGTGGTTTTAGCCTGAACAGAGACTTCTGTTGCCATTGTCGTGGTAGATAACATGTCTGTTTTGGTGTCTCTGTGCACAGATTCAGACTGGACTAATGCACGTGAGATTAATGTGTTAATAGATGTTTCAGATGGAATAGAGTGAGGGAGAGAATCAGACACTGGAGAAGATGATTCATGCAAAACTGGAACAAGTTCTGCTTCCAATTGATCCTGAAATTCACTGTCTGAATATATTGATTCAGGAGAATCTGCTCTGTCCTCAGCAAACAATTCCTCAAGGCTAAATGCAGAGAATTCAATGTCTGAGGTGACTGATTGTGGTGATGAAGATCTATCTTCTGTGAATAGCAAATAATAATCACAACAATGTGATCTGAAATCAGGAATAGGAGAGTCTGGAGAGAGAGGCCTGTACTCATTTAACGATGTTATAGATTCAGGTGAAGATGGTCTAGACTCTGCAAACAAGAGCTCAAGGAAGGTATAACCATCTTCTGAAGTTACTGATTCTGGTGACAGGGGTCTGAATTTTATCAAACCTCCTTCAGCTGCTTCTACGAATTCACTCTCTGACACAAAATATTCTGGAGAATATGGTCTCTCTTCATTGAAACATTCCTCAAGATAGAAGCCAGATCCTTCAGTGTCTGAAGTTACTGAAATAGGTGACGAAGATCTGCTAAAGAATGACACTGACGACTCAATTATTGTGGGTCTAAATTGTGGGGTTGGGGAATCAGGAGATAGAGCTTGATATTCGTCATTGAAAGTAATAGAATCAGGTGAAGATGGTCTAGACTCAGCAACCAAGAGCTCAAGGAAGGTATAATCACCTTCTGAAGATACTGATTCTGGTGACAAGGGTCTGAGTTTCATTAGACCTCTTTCAACTGACTCAACAAATTCACTCTCTGATATAAATGATTCAGGTGAATCTGCTCTGTATTCAGCAAACAGTTCCTCCAGACAGAACTCAGAGAATTCAATATCTGAAGCTACTGATTCTGGTGATGAACATCTACTTCCAGTGAAAGACAAATAACAATCGCAACATTGAGGCATGAAGTGAGGAACTGGAGAGTCAGGAGAGAGGGGCCTGTACTCATCAAATGATGCAACAGACTCTGGAGAGGATGATCTAGACTCTGAAACCAAGAGCTCAAGGAAGATAAAGTCCCCTTCTGAAGTTATTGATTCTGGTGAGAGTGGTCTATACTCAGATAGGCTACTTTCAACTGTCACTGTAAATACACCATCTGAAGCGGAATCTGGTCTATACAAACCACGATGTTCAAGGTCTGAAGTTACAGACTGAGGTGATGTAGACCTACACACATCGTACAACAAATAATAATCACAATGTCCAGGTCTGAATTGTGAACCACTTTCTGAAAAGACTGACTCAGGAGATAAAGGTTTAACTTCAGATGTATCTTGGTGTTTCAAAGTGTCTTCATCTACCTCATCAAGATAATTAGCTGGCTCCTGCTTTACTGGCATCATTACAGCAGCTGGTAATAATGACCAAAACTTCTCATCACTCAAGTCAAGCTGTATAAATGCTGTTTTAGCTGCAACTGGCAATGTGGTTAAAGTCTCAACATAGTCTTCTGTTGCCATTGTTGTGGTAGATAACATGTCTGTTTCGGTGTCTCTGTGCACAGATTCAGACTGGACTAATGCAGATGAGATTAAATTGTTGATAGATGTTTCAGATTGAATAGAGTGAGGGAGAGAATCAGAAACTGGAGAAGATGATTCATGCAAAACTGGAACAAGTTCTGCGTCCAATTGATCCTGAAATTCACTGTCTGAATATATTGATTCAGGAGAATCTGCTCTGTCCTCAGCAAACAATTCCTCAAGGCTAAATCCAGAGAATTCAATGTCTGATGTGACTGATTGTGGTGATGAAGATCTATCTTCTGTAAATAGCAAATAATAATCACAACAATGTGATCTGAAATCAGGAATAGGAGAGTCTGGAGAGAGAGGCCTGTACTCATTTAACGATGTTATAGATTCAGGTGAAGATGGTCTAGACTCTGCAAACAAGAGCTCAAGGATGGTATAACCATCTTCTGAAGTTACTGATTCTGGTGACAGGGGTCTGAATTTTATCAAACCTTCTTCAGCTAATTCTATGAATTCACTCTCTGACACAAAAGATTCTGGAGAATATGGTCTCTCTTCATTGACAAATTCCTCAAGATAGAAGCAAGATCCTTCAATGTCTGAAGTTACTGAAATAGGTGACGAAGATCTGCTAAAGAATGACACTGACGACTCAATTATTGTGGGTCTAAATTGTGGGATTGGGGAATCAGGAGATAGAGCTCGATATTTGTCACTTGAAGTAATATAATCAGGTGAAGATGGTCTAGACTCAGCAACCAAGAGCTCAAGGAAGGTATAATCACCTTCTGAAGTTACTGATTCTGGTGACAAGGGTCTGAGTTCCATTAGACCTCTTTCAACTGACTCAACAAATTCACTCTCTGATATAAATGATTCAGGTGAATCTGCTCTGTCTTCAGCAAACAGTTCCTCCAGACAGAACTCAGAGAATTCAATATCTGAAGCTACTGATTCTGGTGATGAACATCTACTTCCAATGAAAGACAAATAACAATTGCAACATTGAGGCATGAAGTGAGGAACTGGAGAGTCAGGAGAGAGGGGCCTGTACTCATCAAATGATGCAACAGACTCTGGAGAGGATGATCTAGACCCTGAAAACAAGAGCTCAATGAAGGTAAAGTCCCCTTCTGAAGTTGTTGATTCTGGTGAGAGTGGTCTATACTTAGATAGGCTACTTTGATCTGTCACTGTAAATTCACTATCTGAAGGGGAATCTGGTCTGTACAAACCACGATGTTCAAGGTCTGAAGTTACAGACAAAGGTGATGTAGACCTACACACATCGTACAACAAATAATAATCACAATGTCCAGGTCTGAGTTGTGTATTAGGTGAGTCAGGAGAAAGAGGTCTATGATCTTCAAATGTTGTTACAGTTTCAGGTATCGGAGAAATATTCCCATTGTACAACAAGTAATAATCACAATGTCCAGGTCTGAATTGTGAACCACTTTCTGAAAAGACTGACTCAGAAGATAAAGGTTTGACTTCAGATGTATCTTGGTGTTTCAAATTGTCTTCATCTACCTCATCAAGAGAATTAGCTGGCTCCTGCTTTACTGGCATCATTACAGCAGCTGGTAATAATGACCAAAACTTCTCATCACTCAAGTCAAGCTGTATAAATGCTGTTTTAGCTGCAATTGGTAACGTGGTTTTAGCCTGAACAGAGACTTCTGTTGCCATTGTTGTGGTAGATAACATGTCTGTGTTGGTGTCTCTGTGCACAGATTCAGACTGGACTAAGGCAGGTGAGATGAATGTGTTAATAGATGTTTCAGATGGAATAGAGTGAGGGAGAGAATCAGAAACTGGAGAAGATGATTCATGCAAAACTGGAACAAGTTCTGCTTCCAATTGATCCTGAAATTCACTGTCTGAATATATTGATTCAGGAGAATCTGCTCTGTCCTCAGCAAACAATTCCTCAAGGCTAAATCCAGATAATTCAATGTCTGAGGTGACTGATTGTGGTGATGAAGATCTATCTTCTGTGAATAGCAAATAATAATCACAACAATGTGATCTGAAATCAGGAATAGGAGAGTCTGGAGAGAGAGGCCTGTACTCATTTAACAATGTTATAGATTCAGGTGAAGATGGTCTAGACTCTGCAAACAAGAGCTCAAGGAAGGTGTAACCATCTTCTGAAGTTACTGATTCTGGTGACAGGGGTCTGAATTTTATCAAACCTCCTTCAGCTGCTTCTAGGAATTCACTCTCTGACACAAAAGATTCAGGAGAATTTGGTCTCTCTTCATTGTAACATTCCTCAAGATAGAAGCCAGATCCTTCAGTGTCTGAAGTTACTGAAATAGGTGACGAAGATCTGCTAAAGAATGGCACTGACGACTCCATTATTGTGGGTCTAAATTGTGGGATTGGGGAATCAGGAGATAGAGCTCGATATTCGTCATTTGAAGCGTAAGAATCAGGTGAAGATGGTCTAGACTCAACAACCAAGAGCTCAAGGAAGGTATAATCACCTTCTGAAGTTACTGATTCTGGTGACAAGGGTCTGAGTTTCATTAGACCTCTTTCAACTGACTCAACAAATTCACTCTCTGATATAAATGATTCAGGTGAATCTGCTCTGTCTTCAGCAAACAGTTCCTCAAGACAGAACTCGGAAAATTCAAAATCTGAAGCTACTGATTCTGGTGATGAACATCTACTTCCAGTGAAAGGCAAATAACAATTGCAACATTGAGGCATGAAGTGAGGAACTGGAGAGTCAGGAGAAAGGGGCCTGTACTCATCAAATGATGCAACAGACTCTGGAGAGGATGATCTAGACCCTGAAAACAAGAGCTCAAGGAAGGTAAAGTCCCCTTCTGAAGTTACTGATTCTGGTGAGAGTGGTCTATACTCAGATGGGCTACTTTGATCTGTCACTGTAAATGCACTATCTGAAGGGGAATCTGGTCTGTACAAACCACGGTATTCAAGGTCTGAAGTTACAGACAAAGGTGATGTAGAACTATACACACCGTACAACAAATAATAATCACAATGTCCAGGTCTGAATTGTGTATTAGGTGAGTCAGGAGAAAGAGGTCTATGATCTTCAAATGTTGTTACAGATTCAGGTATCGGAGAAATACTCCCATCGTACAACAAGTAATAATCACAATGTCCAGGTCTGAATTGTGAACCACTTTCTGAAAAGACTGACTCAGGAGATAAAGGTTTGACTTCAGATGTATCTTGGTGTTTCAAAGTGTCTTCATCTACCTCATCAAGAGAATTAGGTGGCTCCTGCTTTACTGGCATCATTACAGCAGCTGGTAAAAACGACAAACGTTTCTCATCACTCAAGTCAAGCTGTATAAATGCTGTTTTAGCTGCAATTGGTAACGGGGTTTTAGCCTGAACAGAGACTTCTGTTGCCATTGTTGTGGTAGATAACATGTCTGTTTTGGTGTCTCTGTGCACAGATTCAGACTGGACTAAGGCAGGTGAGATGAATGTGTTAATAGATGTTTCAGATGGAATAGAGTGAGGGAGAGAATCAGAAACTGGAGAAGATGATTCATGCAAAACTGGAACAAGTTCTGCTTCCAATTGATCCTGAAATTCACCGTCTGAATATATCGATTCAGGAGAATCTGCTCTGTCCTCAGCAAACAATTCCTCAAGGCTAAATCCAGAGAATTCAATGTCTGAGGTGACTGATTGTGGTGATGAAGATCTATCTTCTGTGAATAGCAAATAATAATCACAACAATGTGATCTGAAATCAGGAATAGGAGAGTCTGGAGAGAGAGGCCTGTACTCATTTAACGATGTTATAGATTCAGGTGAAGATGGTCTAGACTCTGCAAACAAGATCTCAAGGAAGGTATAACCATCTTCTGAAGTTACTGATTCTGGTGACAGGGGTCTGAATTTTATCAAACCTCCTTCAGCTGCTTCTACGAATTCACTCTCTGACACAAAAAATTCTGGAGAATATGGTCTCTCTTCATTGAAACATTCCTCAAGATAGAAGCCAGATCCTTCAGTGTCTGAAGTTACTGAAATAGGTGACGAAGATCTGCTAAAGAATGACACTGACGACTCAATTATTGTGGGTCTAAATTGTGGGATTGGGGAATCAGGAGATAGAGCTCGATATTCGTCATTTGAAGCGATAGAATCAGGTGAAGATTGTCTAGACTCAGCAACCAAGAGCTCAAGGAAGGTATAATCACCTTCTAAAGTTACTGATTCTGGTGACAAGGGTCTGAGTTTCATTAGACCTCTTTCAACTGACTCAACAAATTCACTCTCTGATATAAATGATTCAGGTGAATCAGCTCTGTCTTCAGCAAACAGTTCCGCCAGACAGAACTCAGAGAATTCAATATCTGAAGCTACTGATTCTGGTGATGAACATCTACTTCCAGTGAAAGACAAATAACCATCGCAACATTGAGGCATGAAGTGAGGAACTGGAGAGTCAGGAGAGAGGGGCCTGTCCACATCAAATGATGCAACAGACTCTGGAGAGGATGATCTAGACTCTGAAACCAAGAGCTCAAGGAAGATAAAGTCCCCTTCTGAAGTTATTGATTCTGGTGAGAGTGGTCTATACTCAGATAGGCTACTTTGATCTGTCACTGTAAATGCACTATCTGAAGGGGAATCTGGTCTGTACAAACCACGATATTCAAGGTCTGAAGTTACAGACAAAGGTGATGTAGACCTACACACATCGTACAACAAATAATAATCACAATGTCCAGGTCTGAATTGTGTATTAGGTGAGTCAGGAGAAAGAGGTCTATGATCTTCAAATGTTGTGACAGATTCAGGTATCGGAGAAATACTCCCATTGTACAACAAGTAATAATCACAATGTCCAGGTCTGAATTGTGAACCACTTTCTGAAAAGACTGACTCAGGAGATAAAGGTTTGACTTCAGATGTATCTTGGTGTTTCAAAGTGTCTTCATCTACCTCATCAAGAGAATTAGCTGGCTCCTGCTTTACTGGCATCATTACAGCAGCTGGTAATAACGACAAACATTTCTCATCACTCAAGTCAAGCTGTACAAATGCTGTTTTAGCTGCAATTGGTAACGTGGTTTTAGCCTCAACAGAGTCTTCTGTTGCCATTGTTGTGGTAGATAACATGTCTGTTTTGGTGTCTCTGTGCACAGATTCAGACTGGACTAAGGCAGGTGAGATGAATGTGTTAATAGATGTTTCAGATGGAATAGAGTGAGGGAGAGAATCAGACACTGGAGAAGATGATTCATGCAAAACTGGAACAAGTTCTGCTTCCAATTGATCCTGAAATTCACTGTCTGAATATATTGATTCAGGAGAATCTGCTCTGTCCTCAGCAAACAATTCCTCAAGGCTAAATCTAGAGAATTCAATGTCTGAGGTGACTGATTGTGGTGACGAAGATCTATCTTCTGTGAATAGCAAATAATAATCACAACAATGTGATCTGAAATCAGGAATAGGAGAGTCTGGAGAGAGAGGCCTGTACTCATTTAACGATGTTATAGATTCAGGTGAAGATGGTCTAGACTCTGCAAACAAGAGCTCAAGGAAGGTATAACCATCTTCTGAAGTTACTGATTCTGGTGACAGGGGTCTGAATTTTATCAAACCTCCTTCAGCTGCTTCTAGGAATTCACTCTCTGACACAAAAGATTCTGGAGAATATGGTCTCTCTTCATTGACAAATTCCTCAAGATAGAAGCCAGATCCTTCAGTGTCTGAAGTTACTGAAATAGGTGACGAAGATCTGCTAAAGAATGACACTGACGACTCAATTATTGTGGGTCTAAATTGTGGGATTGGGGAATCAGGAGATAGAGCTCGATATTCATCATTTGAAGTAAAATAATCAGGTGAAGATGGTCTAGACTCAGCAACCAAGAGGTCAAGGAAGGTATAATCACCTTCTGAAGTTACTGATTCTGGTGACAAGGGTCTGAGTTTCATCAGACCTCTTTCAACTGACTCAACAAATTCACTATCTGATATAAATGATTCAGGTGAATCTGCTCTGTCCTCAGCAAACAATTCCTCAAGGCTAAATCCAGAGAATTCAATGTCACAGGTGACTGATTGTGATGACGAAGATCTATCTTCTGTAAATAGCAAATAATAATCACAACAATGTGATCTGAAATCAGGAATAGGAGAGTCTGGAGAGAGAGGCCTGTACTCATTTAACGATGTTATAGATTCAGGTGAAGATGGTCTAGACTCTGCAAACAAGAGCTCAAGGAACGTATAATCACCTTCTGAAGTTACTGATTCTGGTGACAAGGATCTGAGTTCCTTTAGACCTCTTTCAACTGACTCAACAAATTCACTCTCTGATATAAATGATTCAGGTGAATCTGCTCTGTCTTCAGCAAACAGTTCCTCAAGACAGAACTCAGAGAATTCAATATCTGAAGCTACTGATTCTGGTGATGAACATCTACTTCCAGTGAAAGACAAATAACAATTGCAACATTGAGGCATGAAGTGAGGAACTGGAGAGTCAGGAGAGAGGGGCCTGTACTCATCAAATGATGCAACAGACTCTGGAGAGGATGATCTAGACTCTGAAACCAAGAGCTCAAGGAAGGTAAAGTCCCCTTCTGAAGTTGTTGATTCTGGTGAGAGTGGTCTATACTCAGATAGGCTACTTTGATCTGTCACTGTAAATTCACTATCTGAAGGGGAATCTGGTCTATACAAACCACGATGTTCAAGGTCTGAAGTTACAGACTGAGGTGATGTAGACCTACACACATCGTACAACAAATAATAATCACAATGTCCAGGTCTGAATTGTGAACCACTTTCTGAAAAGATTGACTCAGGAGATAAAGGTTTGACTTCAGATGTATCTTGGTGTTTCAAAGTGTCTTCATCTACCTCATCAAGAGAATTAGCTGGCTCCTGCTTTACTGGCATCATTACAGCATCTGGTATTAACGACAAACATTTCTCATCACTCAAGTCAAGCTGTATAAATGCTGTTTTAGCTGCAATTGGTAACGTGGTTTTAGCCTGAACAGAGACTTCTGTTGCCATTGTTGTGGAAGATAACATGTCTGTTTTGGTGTCTCTGTGCACAGATTCAGACTGGACTAATGCAGATGAGATTAATTTGTTAATAGATGTTTCAGATTGAATAGAGTGAGGGAGAGAATCAGAAACTGGAGAAGATGATTCATGCAAAACTGGAACAAGTTCTGCTTCCAATTGATCCTGAAATTCACTGTCTGAATATATTGATTCAGGAGAATCTGCTCTGTCCTCAGCAAACAATTCCTCAAGGCTAAATCCAGAGAATTCAATGTCTGAGGTGACTGATTGTGGTGACGAAGATCTATCTTCTGTGAATAGCAAATAATAATCACAACAATATGATCTGAAATCAGGAATAGGAGAGTCTGGAGAGAGAGGCCTGTACTCATTTAACGATGTTATAGATTCAGGTGAAGATGGTCTAGACTCTGCAAACAAGCGCTCAAGGAAGGTATAACCATCTTCTGAAGTTACTGATTCTGGTGACAGGGGTCTGAATTTTATCAAACCTCCTTCAGCTGCTTCTAGGAATTCACTCTCTGACACAAAAAATTTAGGAGAATTTGGTCTCTCTTCATTGAAACATTCCTCAAGATAGAAGCCAGATCCGTCAGTGTCTGAAGTTATTGAAATAGGTGATGAAGATCTGCTAAAGAATGACACTGACGACTCAATTATTGTGGGTCTAAATTGTGGGGTTGGGGAATCAGGAGATAGAGCTCGATATTCGTCATTTGAAGTAATAGAATCAGGTGAAGATGGTCTAGACTCAGCAACCAAGAGCTCAAGGAAGGTATAATCACCTTCTGAAGATACTGATTCTGGTGACAAGGGTCTGAGTTTCATTAGACCTCTTTGAACTGACTCAACAAATTCACTCTCTGATATAAATGATTCAGGTGAATCTGCTCTGTCTTCAGCAAACAGTTCCTCAAGACAGAACTCAGAGAATTCAATATCTGAAGCTACTGATTCTGGTGATGAACATCTACTTCCAGTGAAAGACAAATAACAATTGCAACATTGAGTCATGAAGTGAGGAACTGGAGAGTCAGGAGAGAGGGGCCTGTACTCATCAAATGATGCAACAGACTCTGGAGAGGATGATCTAGACCCTGAAAACAAGAGCTCAATGAAGGTAAAGTCCCCTTCTGAAGTTGTGTATTCTGGTGAGAGTGGTCTATACTTAGATAGGCTACTTTGATCTGTCACTGTAAATTCACTATCTGAAGGGGAATCTGGTCTGTATAAACCACGATGTTCAAGGTCTGAAGTTACAGACAAAGGTGATGTAGACCTCCACACATCGTACAACAAATAATAATCACAATGTCCAGGTCTGAATTGTGTATTAGATGAGTCAGGAGAAAGAGGTCTATGATCTTCAAATGTTGTGACAGATTCAGGTATCGGAGAAATACTCCCATTGTACAACAAGTAATAATCACAATGTCCAGGTCTGAATTGTGAACCACTTTCTGAAAAGACTGACTCAGGAGATAAAGGTTTGACTTCAGATGTATCTTGGTGTTTCAAAGTGTCTTCATCTACCTCATCAAGAGAATTAGCTGGCTCCTGCTTTACTGGCATCATTACAGCAGCTGGTAATAACGACAAACATTTCTCATCACTCAAGTCAAGCTGTATAAATGCTGTTTTAGCTGCAATTGGTAACGTGGTTTTAGCCTGAACAGAGACTTCTGTTGCCATTGTTGTGGTAGATAACATGTCTGTGTTGGTGTCTCTGTGCACAGATTCAGGCTGGACTAAGGCAGGTGAGATGAATGTGTTAATAGATGTTTCAGATGGAATAGAGTGAGGGAGAGAATCAGTAACTGGAGAAGATGATTCATGCAAAACTGGAACAAGTTCTGCTTCCAATTGATCCTGAAATTCACCGTCTGAATATATCGATTCAGGAGAATCTGCTCTGTCCTCAGCAAACAATTCCTCAAGGCTAAATCCAGAGAATTCAATGTCTGAGGTGACTGATTGTGGTGACGAAGATCTATCTTCTGTGAATAGCAAATAATAATCACAACAATGTGATCTGAAATCAGGAATAGGAGAGTCTGGCGAGAGAGGCCTGTACTCATTTAACGATGTTATAGATTCAGGTGAAGATGGTCTAGACTCTGCAAACAAGAGCTCAAGGAAGGTATTACCATCTTCTGAAGTCACTGATTCTGGTGACAGGGGTCTGAATTTTATCAAACCTCCTTCAGCTGCTTCTACGAATTCACTCTCTGACACAAAAGATTCTGGAGAATATGGTCTATCTTCATTAATAAATTCGTCAAGATAGATGCCAGATACGTCAGTGTCTGAAGTTACTGAAATAGGTGACGAAGATCTGCTAAAGAATGACACTGACGACTCAATTATTGTGGGTCTAAATTGTGGGGTTGGGGAATCAGGAGATAGAGCTTGATATTCGTCATTGAAAGTAATAGAATCAGGTGAAGATGGTCTAGACTCAGCAACCAAGAGCTCAAGGAAGGTATAATCACCTTCTGAAGTTACTGATTCTGGTGACAATGGTCTGAGTTTCATTAGACCTCTTTCAACTGACTCAACAAATTCACTCTCTGGTATAAATGATTCAGGTGAATCTGCTCTGTCTTCAGCAAACAGTTCCTCCAGACAGAACTCAGAGAATTCAATATCTGAAGCTACTGATTCTGGTGATGAACATCTACTTCCAATGAAAGACAAATAACAATCGCAACATTGAGGCATGAAGTAAGGAACTGGAGAGTCAGGAGAGAGGGGCCTGTACTCATCAAATGATGCAACAGACTCTGGAGAGGATGGTCTAGACCCTGAAAACAAGAGCTCAAGGAAGGGAAAGTCCCCTTCTGAAGATATTGATTCTGGTGAGAGTGATCTATACTCAGATAGGCTACTTTGAACTGTCACAGTAAATTCACTATCTGAAGGGGAATCTGGTCTGTACAAACCACGATATTCAAGGTCTGAAGTTACAGACTGAGGTGAGGTAGACCTACACACATCGTACAACAAATAATAATCACAATGTCCAGGTCTGAAATGTGAACCACTTTCTGAAAAGACTGACTCAGGAGATAAAGGTTTGACTTCAGATGTATCTTGGTGTTTCAAAGCGTCTTCATCTACCTCATCAAGAGAATTAGCTGGCTCCTGCTTTACTGGCATCATTACAGCAGCTGGTAATAATGACCAACACTTCTCATCACTCAAGTCAAGCTGTATAAATGCTGTTTTAGCTGCAATTGGTAACGTGGTTTTAGCCTGAACAGAGACTTCTGTTGCCATTGTTGTGGTAGATAACATGTCTGTGTTGGTGTCTCTGTGCACAGATTCAGACTGGACTAAGGCAGGTGAGATGAATGTGTTAATAGATGTTTCAGATGGAATAGAGTGAGGGAGAGAATCAGACACTGGAGAAGATGATTCATGCAAAACTGGAACAAGTTCTCTTTCCAATTGATCCTGAAATTCACTGTCTGAATATATTGATTCAGGAGAATCTGCTCTGTCCTCAGCAAACAATTCCTCAAGGCTAAATCCAGATAATTCAATGTCTGAGGTGACTGATTGTGGTGATGAAGATCTATCTTCTGTGAATAGCAAATAATAATCACAACAATGTGATCTGAAATCAGGAATAGGAGAGTCTGGAGAGAGAGGCCTGTACTCATTTAACGATGTTATAGATTCAGGTGAAGATGGTCTAAACTCTGCAAACAAGCGCTCAAGGAAGGTATAACCATCTTCTGAAGTTACTGATTCTGGTGACAGGGGTCTGAATTTTATCAAACCTCCTTCAGCTGCTTCTAGGAATTCACTCTCTGACACAAAAGATTCTGGAGAATATGGTCTCTCTTCATTGAAACATTCCTCAAGATAGAAGCCAGATCCTTCAGTGTCTGAAGTTACTGAAATAGGTGACGAAGATCTGCTAAAGAATGACACTGATGACTCAATTATTGTGGGTCTAAATTGTGGGGTTGGGGAATCAGGAGATAGAGCTCGATGTTCGTCATTTGAAGCGATAGAATCAGGTGAAGATGGTCTAGACTCTGCAACCAAGAGCTCAAGGAAGGTATAATCACCTTCTGAAGTTACTGATTCTGGTGACAAGGGTCTGAGTTTCATTAGACCTCTTTCAACTGACTCAACAAATTCACTCTCTGATATAAATGATTCAGGTGAATCTGCTCTGTCCTCAGCAAACAATTCCTCAAGGCTAAATCCAGAGAATTCAATGTCACAGGTGACTGATTGTGGTGACGAAGATCTATCTTCTGTAAATAGCAAATAATAATCACAACAATGTGATCTGAAATCAGGAATAGGAGAGTCTGGAGAGAGAGGCCGGTACTCATTTAACGATGTTATAGATTCAGGTGAAGATGGTCTAGACTCTGCAAACAAGAGCTCAAGGAACGTATAATCACCTTCTGAAGTTACTGATTCTGGTGACAAGGGTCTGAGTTCCTTTAGACCTCTTTCAACTGACTCAACAAATTCACTCTCTGATATAAATGATTCAGGTGAATCTGCTCTGTCTTCAGCAAACAGTTCCTCAAGACAGAACTCAGAGAATTCAATATCTGAAGCTACTGATTCTGGTGATGAACATCTACTTCCAATGAAAGACAAATAACAATCGCAACATTGAGGCATGAAGTGAGGAACTGGAGAGTCAGGAGAGAGGGGCCTGTACTCATCAAATGATGCAACAGACTCTGGGGAGGATGATCTAGATCCTGAAAACAAGAGCTCAAGGAAGGTAAAGTCCCCTTCTGAAGTTGTTGATTCTGGTGAGAGTGGTCTATACTCAGATAGGCTACTTTGATCCGTCACTGTAAATTCACTATCTGAAGGGGAATCTGGTCTGTACAAACCACGATATTCAAGGTCTGAAGTCACAGACAAAGGTGATGTAGACCTACACACATCGTACAACAAATAATAATCACAATGTCCAGGTCTGAATTGTGTATTAGGTGAGTCAGGAGAAAGAGGTCTATGATCTTCAAATGTTGTTACAGATTCAGGTATCAGAGAAATACTCCCATCGTACAACAAGTAATAATCACAATGTCCAGGTCTGAATTGTGTATTAGGTGCGTCAGGAGAAAGAGGTCTATGATCTTCAAATGATGTTACAGATTCAGGTATCGGAGAAATACTCCCATTGTACAACAAGTAATAATCACAATGTCCAGGTCTGAATTGTGAACCACTTTCTGAAAAGACTGACTCAGGAGATAAAGGTCTGACTTCAGATGTATCTTGGTGTTTCAAAGTGTCTTCATATACCTCATCAAGAGAATTAGCTGGCTCCTGCTTTACTGGCATCATTACAGCAGCTGGTAATAACGACAAACGTTTCTCATCACTCAAGTCAAGCTGTATAAATGCTGTTTTAGCTGCAATTGGTAACGTGGTTTTAGCCTGAACAGAGACTTCTGTTGCCATTGTTGTGGTAGATAACATGTCTGTGTTGGTGTCTCTGTGCACAGATTCAGACTGGACTAAGGCAGGTGAGATGAATGTGTTAATAGATGTTTCAGATGGAATAGAGTGAGGGAGAGAATCAGAAACTGGAGAAGATGATTCATGCAAAACTGGAACAAGTTCTGCTTCCAATTGATCCTGAAATTCACTGTCTGAATATATTGATTCAGGAGAATCTGCTCTGTCCTCAGCAAACAATTCCTCAAGGCTAAATCCAGAGAATTCAATGTCTGAGGTGGCTGATTGTGGTGACGAAGATCTATCTTCTGTGAATAGCAAATAATAATCACAACAATCTGATCTGAAATCAGGAATAGGAGAGTCTGGAGAGAGAGATCTGTACTCATTTAACAATTTTATAGATTCAGGTGAAGATGGTCTAGACTCTGCAAACAAGAGCTCAAGGAAGGTGTAACCATCTTCTGAAGTCACTGATTCTGGTGACAGGGGTCTGAATTTTATCAAACCTCCTTCAGCTGCTTCTACGAATTCCCTCTCTGACACAAAAGATTCTGGAGAATATGGTCTCTCTTCATTGAAACATTCCTCAAGATAGAAGCCAGATCCTTCAGTGTCTGAAGTTACTGAAATAGGTGACGAAGATCTGCTAAAGAATGACACTGACGACTCAATTATTGTGGGTCTAAATTGTGGGATTGGGGAATCAGGAGATAGAGCTCGATATTCGTCGCTTGAAGTAATAGAATCAGGTGAAGATGGTCTAGACTCAGCAACCAAGAGCTCAAGGAAGGTATAATCACCATCTGAAGTTACTGATTCTGGTGACAAGGGTCTGAGTTCCATTAGACCTCTTTCAACTGACTCAACAAATTCACTCTCTGATATAAATGATTCAGGTGAATCTGCTCTGTCTTCAGCAAACAGTTCCTCAAGATAGAACTCAGAGAATTCAATATCTGAAGCTACTGATTCTGGTGATGAACATCTACTTCCAGTGAAAGACAAATAACAATCACAACATTGAGGCATGAAGTGAGGAACTGGAGAGTCAGGAGAGAGGGGCCTGTACTCATCAAATGATGCAACAGACTCTGGAGAGGATGATCTAGACTCGGAAAACAAGAGCTCAAGGAAGGTAAAGTCCCCTTCTGAAGTTATTGATTCTGGTGAGAGTGGTCTATACTCAGATAGGCTACTTTGAACTGTCACTGTAAATTCACTATCTGAAGGGGAATCTGGTCTGTACAAACTACCATATTCAAGGTCTGAAGTTACAGACAAAGGTGATGTAGACCTACACACATCGTACAACAAATAATAATCACAATGTCCAGGTCTGAATTGTGTATTAGGTGAGTCAGGAGAAAGAGGTCTATGATCTTCAAATGTTGTTACAGATTCAGGTATCGGAGAAATACTCCCATTGTACAACAAGTAATAATCACAATGTCCAGGTCTGAATTGTGAACCACTTTCTGAAAAGACTGACTCAGGAGATAAAGGTTTGACTTCAGATGTATCTTGGTGTTTCAAAGTGTCTTCATCTACCTCATCAAGTGAATTAGCTGGCTCCTGCTTTACTGGCATCATTACAGCAGCTGGTAATAACGACAAACATTTCTCATCACTCAAGTCAAGCTGTATAAATGCTGTTTTAGCTGCAATTGGTAACGTGGTTTTAGCCTCAACAGAGTCTTCTGTTGCCATTGTTGTGGTAGATAACATGTCTGTTTTGGTGTCTCTGTGCACAGATTCAGACTGGACTAATGCAGGTGAGATTAATGTGTTAATAGATGTCTCAGATGGAATAGAGTGAGGGAGAGAATCAGACACTGGAGAAGATGATTCATGCATAACTGGAACAAGTTCTGCTTCCAATTGATCCTGAAACTCACTGTCTGAATATATTGATTCAGGAGAATCTGCTCTGTCCTCAGCAAACAATTCCTCAAGGCTAAATCCAGAGAATTCAATGTCTGAGGTGACTGATTGTGGTGATGAAGATCTATCTTCTGTGAATAGCAAATAATAATCACAACAATGTGATCTGAAATCAGGAATAGGAGAGTCTGGAGAGAGAGGCCTGTACTCATTTAACGATGTTATAGATTCAGGTGAAGATGGTCTAGACTCCGCAACCAAGAGCTCAAGGAAGGTATAATCACCTTCTGAAGTTACTGATTCTGGTGACAAGGGTCTGAGTTTCATTAAACCTCTTTCAACTGACTCAACAAATTCACTGTCTGATATAAATGATTCAGGTGAATCTGCTCTGTCTTCAGCAAACAGTTCCTCAAGACAGAACTCAGAGAATTCAATATCTGAAGCTACTGATTCTGGTGATGAACATCTACTTCCAATGAAAGACAAATAACAATCGCAACATTGAAGCATAAAGTGAGGAACTGGAGAGTCAGGAGAGAGGGGCCTGTACTCATCAAATGATGCAACAGACTCTGGAGAGGATGATCTAGACTCTGAAAACAAGAGCTCAAGGAAGGGAAAGTCCCCTTCTGAAGTTATTGATTCTGGTGAGAGTTGTCTATACTCAGATAGGCTACTTTGGAATGTCACTGTAAATTCACTATCTGAAGGGGAATCTGGTCTGTACAAACCCCGATGTTCAAGGTCTGAAGTTACAGACAAAGTTGAGGTAGACCTACACACATCGTACAACAAATAATAATCACAATGTCCAGGTCTGAATTGTGTATTAGGTGAGTCAGGAGACAGAGGTCTATGATCTTCAAATGTTGTTACAGATTCAGGTATCGGAGAAATACTCCCATTGTACAACAAGTAATAATCACAATGTCCAGGTCTGACTTGTGAACCACTTTCTGAAAAGACTGACTCAGGAGATAAAGTTTTGACTTCAGATGTATCTTGGTGTTTCAAAGTGTCTTCATCTACCCCATCAAGAGAATTAGCTGGCTCCTGCTTTACTGGCATCATTACAGCAGCTGGTAATAATGACCAAAACTTCTCATCACTCAAATCAAGCTGTATAAATGCTGTTTTAGCTGCAATTGGTAACGTGGTTTTAGCCTGAACAGAGACTTCTGTTGCCATTGTTGTGGTAGATAACATGTCTGTTTTGGTGTCTCTGTGCACAGATTCAGACTGGACTAAGGCAGGTGCGATGAAATTGTTAATAGATGTTTCAGATGGAATAGAGTGAGGGAGAGAATCAGAAACTGGAGAAGATGATTCATGCAAAACTGGAACAAGTTCTGCTTCCAATTGATCCTGAAATTCACTGTCTGAATATATTGATTCAGGAGAATCTGCTCTGTCCTCAGCAAACAATTCCTCAAGGCTAAATCCAGAGAATTCAATGTCAGAGGTGACTGATTGTGGTGACGAAGATCTATCTTCTGTAAATAGCAAATAATAATCACAATAATGTGATCTGAAATCAGGAATAGGAGAGTCTGGAGAGAGAGGCCTGAACTCATTTAACGATGTTATAGATTCAGGTGAAGATGGTCTAGACTCTGCAAACAAGAGCTCAAGGAAGGTATAACCATCTTCTGAAGTTACTGATTCTGGTGACAGGGGTCTGAATTTTATCAAACATCCTTCAGCTGCTTCTACGAATTCACTCTCTGACACAAAAGATGCTGGAGAATATGGTCTCTCTTCATTGAAACATTCCTCAAGATAGAACTCAGAGAATTCAATATCTGAAGCTACTGATTCTGGTGATGAACATCTACTTCCAGTGAAAGACAAATAACAATCGCAACATTGAAGCATAAAGTGAGGAACTGGAGAGTCAGGAGAGAGGGGCCTGTACTCATCAAATGATGCAACAGACTCTGGAGAGGATGATCTAGACTCTGAAAACAAGAGCTCAAGGAAGGTAAAGTCCCCTTCTGAAGTTATTGATTCTGGTGAGAGTGGTCTATGCTCAGATAGGCTACTTTGGACTGTCACTGTAAATTCACTATCTGAAGGGGAATCTGGTCTGTACAAACCACGATGTTCAAGGTCTGAAGTTACAGACAAAGGTGAGGTAGACCTACACACATCGTACAACAAATAAAAATCACAATGTCCAGCTCTGAATTGTGTATTAGGTGAGTCAGGAGAAAGAGGTCTATGATCTTCAAATGTTGTTACAGATTCAGGTATCGGAGAAATACTTCCATTGTACAACAAGTAATAATCACAATGTCCAGGTCTGACTTGTGAACCACTTTCTGAAAAGACTGACTCAGGAGATAAAGTTTTGACTTCAGATGTATCTTGGTGTTTCAAAGTGTCTTCATCTACCTCATCAAGAGAATTAGCTGGCTCCTGCTTTACTGGCATCATTACAGCAGCTGGTAAGAACAACAAACATTTCTCATCACTCAAGTCAAGCTGTATAAATGCTGTTTTAGCTGCAACTGGCAACGTGGTTCTAGCCTGAACAGAGACTTCTGTTGCCATTGTTGTGGTAGATAACATGTCTGTGTTGGTGTCTCTGTGCACAGATTTAGACTGGACTAAGGCAGGTGAGATGAATGTGTTAATAGATGTTTCAGATGGAATAGAGTGAGGGAGAGAATCAGACACTGGAGAAGATGATTCATGCAAAACTGGAACAAGTTCTGCTTCCAATTGATCCTGAAATTCACTGTCTGAATATATTGATTCAGGAGAATCTGCTCTGTCCTCAGCAAACAATTCCTCAAGGCTAAATCCAGAGAATTCAATGTCAGAGGTGACTGATTGTGGTGATGAAGATCTATCTTCTGTAAATAGCAAATAATAATCACAACAATGTGATCTGAAATCAGGAATAGGAGAGTCTGGAGAGAGAGGCCTGTACTCATTTAACGATGTTATAGATTCAGGTGAAGATGGTCTAGACTCTGCAAACAAGAGCTCAAGGAAGGTATAATCACCTTCTGAAGTTACTGATTCTGGTGACAGGGGTCTGAATTTTATCAAACCTCCTTCAGCTGCTTCTACGAATTCACTCTCTGACACAAAAGATTCTGGAGAATATGGTCTCTCTTCATTGAAACATTCCTCAAGATAGAAGCCAGATCCTTCAGTGTCTGAAGTTACTGAAATAGGTGACGTAGATCTGCTAAAGAATGACACTGACGACTCAATTATTGTGGGTCTAAATTGTGGGATTGGGGAATCAGGAGATAGAGCTCGATATTCATCATTTGAAGTAAAAGAATCAGGTGAAGATGGTCTAGACTCAGCAACCAAGAGCTCAAGGAAGGTATAATCACCTTCTGAAGTTACTGATTCTGGTGACAGGGGTCTGAATTTTATCAAACCTCCTTCAGCTGCTTCTACGAATTCACTCTCTGACACAAAAGATTCTGGAGAATATGGTCTCTCTTCATTGAAACATTCCTCAAGATAGAAGCCAGATCCTTCAGTGTCTGAAGTTACTGAAATAGGTGACGTAGATCTGCTAAAGAATGACACTGACGACTCAATTATTGTGGGTCTAAATTGTGGGGTTGGGGAATCAGGAGATAGAGGTCGATATTCATCATTTGAAGTGATAGAATCAGGTGAAGATGGTCTAGACTCAGCAACCAAGAGCTCAAGGAACGTATAATCACCTTCTGAAGTTACTGATTCTGGTGACAAGGGTCTGAGTTTCATTAGACCTCTTTCAACTGACTCAACAAATTCACTCTCTGATATAAATGATTCAGGTGAATCTACTCTGTCTTCAGCAAACAGTTCCTCAAGACAGAACTCAGAGAATTCAATATCTGAAGCTACTGATTCTGGTGATGAACATCTACTTCCAGTGAAAGACAAATAACAATCGCAACATTGAGGCATGAAGTGAGGAACTGGAGAGTCAGGAGAGAGGGTCCTGTACTCATCAAATGATGCAACAGACTCTGGAGAGGATGATCTAGACCCTGAAAACAAGAGGTCAAGGAAGGTAAAGTCCCCTTCTGAAGTTATTGATTCTGGTGACAGGGGTCTGAGTTCCTTTAGACCTCTTTCAACTGACTCAACAAATTCACTCTCTGATATAAATGATTCAGGTGAATCTGCTCTGTCTTCAGCAAACAGTTCCTCAAGACAGAACTCAGAGAATTCAATATCTGAAGCTACTGATTCTGGTGATGAACATCTACTTACAATGAAAGACAAATAACAATCACAACATTGAGGCATGAAGTGAGGAACTGGAGAGTCAGGAGAGAGGGGCCTGTACTCATCAAATGATGCAACAGACTCTGGGGAGGATGATCTAGATCCTGAAAACAAGAGCTCAAGGAAGGTAAAGTCCCCTTCTGAAGTTGTTGATTCTGGTGAGAGTGGTCTATACTCAGATAGGCTACTTTGATCCGTCACTGTAAATTCACTATCTGAAGGGGAATCTGGTCTGTACAAACCACGATATTCAAGGTCTGAAGTCACAGACAAAGGTGATGTAGACCTACACACATCGTACAACAAATAATAATCACAATGTCCAGGTCTGAATTGTGTATTAGGTGAGTCAGGAGAAAGAGGTCTATGATCTTCAAATGTTGTTACAGATTCAGGTATCAGAGAAATACTCCCATCGTACAACAAGTAATAATCACAATGTCCAGGTCTGAATTGTGTATTAGGTGCGTCAGGAGAAAGAGGTCTATGATCTTCAAATGATGTTACAGATTCAGGTATCGGAGAAATACTCCCATTGTACAACAAGTAATAATCACAATGTCCAGGTCTGAATTGTGAACCACTTTCTGAAAAGACTGACTCAGGAGATAAAGGTCTGACTTCAGATGTATCTTGGTGTTTCAAAGTGTCTTCATCTACCTCATCAAGAGAATTAGCTGGCTCCTGCTTTACTGGCATCATTACAGCAGCTGGTAATAACGACAAACATTTCTCATCACTCAAGTCAAGCTGTACAAATGCTGTTTTAGCTGCAATTGGTAACGTGGTTTTAGCCTCAACAGAGTCTTCTGTTGCCATTGTTGTGGTAGATAACATGTCTGTTTTGGTGTCTCTGTGCACAGATTCAGACTGGACTAAGGCAGGTGAGATGAATGTGTTAATAGATGTTTCAGATGGAATAGAGTGAGGGAGAGAATCAGACACTGGAGAAGATGATTCATGCAAAACTGGAACAAGTTCTGCTTCCAATTGATCCTGAAATTCACTGTCTGAATATATTGATTCAGGAGAATCTGCTCTGTCCTCAGCAAACAATTCCTCAAGGCTAAATCTAGAGAATTCAATGTCTGAGGTGACTGATTGTGGTGACGAAGATCTATCTTCTGTGAATAGCAAATAATAATCACAACAATGTGATCTGAAATCAGGAATAGGAGAGTCTGGAGAGAGAGGCCTGTACTCATTTAACGATGTTATAGATTCAGGTGAAGATGGTCTAGACTCTGCAAACAAGAGCTCAAGGAAGGTATAACCATCTTCTGAAGTTACTGATTCTGGTGACAGGGGTCTGAATTTTATCAAACCTCCTTCAGCTGCTTCTAGGAATTCACTCTCTGACACAAAAGATTCTGGAGAATATGGTCTCTCTTCATTGACAAATTCCTCAAGATAGAAGCCAGATCCTTCAGTGTCTGAAGTTACTGAAATAGGTGACGAAGATCTGCTAAAGAATGACACTGACGACTCAATTATTGTGGGTCTAAATTGTGGGATTGGGGAATCAGGAGATAGAGCTCGATATTCATCATTTGAAGTAAAATAATCAGGTGAAGATGGTCTAGACTCAGCAACCAAGAGGTCAAGGAAGGTATAATCACCTTCTGAAGTTACTGATTCTGGTGACAAGGGTCTGAGTTTCATCAGACCTCTTTCAACTGACTCAACAAATTCACTATCTGATATAAATGATTCAGGTGAATCTGCTCTGTCCTCAGCAAACAATTCCTCAAGGCTAAATCCAGAGAATTCAATGTCACAGGTGACTGATTGTGATGACGAAGATCTATCTTCTGTAAATAGCAAATAATAATCACAACAATGTGATCTGAAATCAGGAATAGGAGAGTCTGGAGAGAGAGGCCTGTACTCATTTAACGATGTTATAGATTCAGGTGAAGATGGTCTAGACTCTGCAAACAAGAGCTCAAGGAACGTATAATCACCTTCTGAAGTTACTGATTCTGGTGACAAGGATCTGAGTTCCTTTAGACCTCTTTCAACTGACTCAACAAATTCACTCTCTGATATAAATGATTCAGGTGAATCTGCTCTGTCTTCAGCAAACAGTTCCTCAAGACAGAACTCAGAGAATTCAATATCTGAAGCTACTGATTCTGGTGATGAACATCTACTTCCAGTGAAAGACAAATAACAATTGCAACATTGAGGCATGAAGTGAGGAACTGGAGAGTCAGGAGAGAGGGGCCTGTACTCATCAAATGATGCAACAGACTCTGGAGAGGATGATCTAGACTCTGAAACCAAGAGCTCAAGGAAGGTAAAGTCCCCTTCTGAAGTTGTTGATTCTGGTGAGAGTGGTCTATACTCAGATAGGCTACTTTGATCTGTCACTGTAAATTCACTATCTGAAGGGGAATCTGGTCTATACAAACCACGATGTTCAAGGTCTGAAGTTACAGACTGAGGTGATGTAGACCTACACACATCGTACAACAAATAATAATCACAATGTCCAGGTCTGAATTGTGAACCACTTTCTGAAAAGATTGACTCAGGAGATAAAGGTTTGACTTCAGATGTATCTTGGTGTTTCAAAGTGTCTTCATCTACCTCATCAAGAGAATTAGCTGGCTCCTGCTTTACTGGCATCATTACAGCATCTGGTATTAACGACAAACATTTCTCATCACTCAAGTCAAGCTGTATAAATGCTGTTTTAGCTGCAATTGGTAACGTGGTTTTAGCCTGAACAGAGACTTCTGTTGCCATTGTTGTGGAAGATAACATGTCTGTTTTGGTGTCTCTGTGCACAGATTCAGACTGGACTAATGCAGATGAGATTAATTTGTTAATAGATGTTTCAGATTGAATAGAGTGAGGGAGAGAATCAGAAACTGGAGAAGATGATTCATGCAAAACTGGAACAAGTTCTGCTTCCAATTGATCCTGAAATTCACTGTCTGAATATATTGATTCAGGAGAATCTGCTCTGTCCTCAGCAAACAATTCCTCAAGGCTAAATCCAGAGAATTCAATGTCTGAGGTGACTGATTGTGGTGACGAAGATCTATCTTCTGTGAATAGCAAATAATAATCACAACAATATGATCTGAAATCAGGAATAGGAGAGTCTGGAGAGAGAGGCCTGTACTCATTTAACGATGTTATAGATTCAGGTGAAGATGGTCTAGACTCTGCAAACAAGCGCTCAAGGAAGGTATAACCATCTTCTGAAGTTACTGATTCTGGTGACAGGGGTCTGAATTTTATCAAACCTCCTTCAGCTGCTTCTAGGAATTCACTCTCTGACACAAAAAATTTAGGAGAATTTGGTCTCTCTTCATTGAAACATTCCTCAAGATAGAAGCCAGATCCGTCAGTGTCTGAAGTTATTGAAATAGGTGATGAAGATCTGCTAAAGAATGACACTGACGACTCAATTATTGTGGGTCTAAATTGTGGGGTTGGGGAATCAGGAGATAGAGCTCGATATTCGTCATTTGAAGTAATAGAATCAGGTGAAGATGGTCTAGACTCAGCAACCAAGAGCTCAAGGAAGGTATAATCACCTTCTGAAGATACTGATTCTGGTGACAAGGGTCTGAGTTTCATTAGACCTCTTTGAACTGACTCAACAAATTCACTCTCTGATATAAATGATTCAGGTGAATCTGCTCTGTCTTCAGCAAACAGTTCCTCAAGACAGAACTCAGAGAATTCAATATCTGAAGCTACTGATTCTGGTGATGAACATCTACTTCCAGTGAAAGACAAATAACAATTGCAACATTGAGTCATGAAGTGAGGAACTGGAGAGTCAGGAGAGAGGGGCCTGTACTCATCAAATGATGCAACAGACTCTGGAGAGGATGATCTAGACCCTGAAAACAAGAGCTCAATGAAGGTAAAGTCCCCTTCTGAAGTTGTGTATTCTGGTGAGAGTGGTCTATACTTAGATAGGCTACTTTGATCTGTCACTGTAAATTCACTATCTGAAGGGGAATCTGGTCTGTATAAACCACGATGTTCAAGGTCTGAAGTTACAGACAAAGGTGATGTAGACCTCCACACATCGTACAACAAATAATAATCACAATGTCCAGGTCTGAATTGTGTATTAGATGAGTCAGGAGAAAGAGGTCTATGATCTTCAAATGTTGTGACAGATTCAGGTATCGGAGAAATACTCCCATTGTACAACAAGTAATAATCACAATGTCCAGGTCTGAATTGTGAACCACTTTCTGAAAAGACTGACTCAGGAGATAAAGGTTTGACTTCAGATGTATCTTGGTGTTTCAAAGTGTCTTCATCTACCTCATCAAGAGAATTAGCTGGCTCCTGCTTTACTGGCATCATTACAGCAGCTGGTAATAACGACAAACATTTCTCATCACTCAAGTCAAGCTGTATAAATGCTGTTTTAGCTGCAATTGGTAACGTGGTTTTAGCCTGAACAGAGACTTCTGTTGCCATTGTTGTGGTAGATAACATGTCTGTGTTGGTGTCTCTGTGCACAGATTCAGGCTGGACTAAGGCAGGTGAGATGAATGTGTTAATAGATGTTTCAGATGGAATAGAGTGAGGGAGAGAATCAGTAACTGGAGAAGATGATTCATGCAAAACTGGAACAAGTTCTGCTTCCAATTGATCCTGAAATTCACCGTCTGAATATATCGATTCAGGAGAATCTGCTCTGTCCTCAGCAAACAATTCCTCAAGGCTAAATCCAGAGAATTCAATGTCTGAGGTGACTGATTGTGGTGACGAAGATCTATCTTCTGTGAATAGCAAATAATAATCACAACAATGTGATCTGAAATCAGGAATAGGAGAGTCTGGCGAGAGAGGCCTGTACTCATTTAACGATGTTATAGATTCAGGTGAAGATGGTCTAGACTCTGCAAACAAGAGCTCAAGGAAGGTATTACCATCTTCTGAAGTCACTGATTCTGGTGACAGGGGTCTGAATTTTATCAAACCTCCTTCAGCTGCTTCTACGAATTCACTCTCTGACACAAAAGATTCTGGAGAATATGGTCTATCTTCATTAATAAATTCGTCAAGATAGATGCCAGATACGTCAGTGTCTGAAGTTACTGAAATAGGTGACGAAGATCTGCTAAAGAATGACACTGACGACTCAATTATTGTGGGTCTAAATTGTGGGGTTGGGGAATCAGGAGATAGAGCTTGATATTCGTCATTGAAAGTAATAGAATCAGGTGAAGATGGTCTAGACTCAGCAACCAAGAGCTCAAGGAAGGTATAATCACCTTCTGAAGTTACTGATTCTGGTGACAATGGTCTGAGTTTCATTAGACCTCTTTCAACTGACTCAACAAATTCACTCTCTGGTATAAATGATTCAGGTGAATCTGCTCTGTCTTCAGCAAACAGTTCCTCCAGACAGAACTCAGAGAATTCAATATCTGAAGCTACTGATTCTGGTGATGAACATCTACTTCCAATGAAAGACAAATAACAATCGCAACATTGAGGCATGAAGTGAGGAACTGGAGAGTCAGGAGAGAGGGGCCTGTAACTCATCAAATGATGCAACAGACTCTGGAGAGGATGGTCTAGACCCTGAAAACAAGAGCTCAAGGAAGGGAAAGTCCCCTTCTGAAGATATTGATTCTGGTGAGAGTGACTGACATATACTCAGATAGGCTACTTTGAACTGTCACAGTAAATTCACTATCTGAAGGGGAATCTGGTCTGTACAAACCACGATATTCAAGGTCTGAAGTTACAGACTGAGGTGAGGTAGACCTACACACATCGTACAACAAATAATAATCACAATGTCCAGGTCTGAAATGTGAACCACTTTCTGAAAAGACTGACTCAGGAGATAAAGGTTTGACTTCAGATGTATCTTGGTGTTTCAAAGTGTCTTCATCTACCTCATCAAGAGAATTAGCTGGCTCCTGCTTTACTGGCATCATTACAGCAGCTGGTAATAATGACCAACACTTCTCATCACTCAAGTCAAGCTG